>NC_035444.2:36116236-36270078 GCF_002127325.2 Helianthus annuus | reverse complement strand
TTAAGTTCATGCGGGCCGCGTATGTGTTTTTATAAGTTAATGCGGGCCGCGAGCGACCCAAGTTGTGGCACAGCCTGGTGATGACACGTGTCATAACGCGTGTTGAACCTAGGTGGTGACCCGGATCAGCTACGCCTAGACCCCTAGGCCATGCGGGCCGCGTAAGCCCTGCCCATATCCCACGCGGGCCGCGAGAGGGTGCGATTGCGGCCCTATAAATAGAAGGCAACGGGCCTTCAGTCTGCTCGTTCAACTTTCTTTTCTTTCTAAAATTTTCTGTAGTGGCGTTATTATACCCGGGCATTATACCCCCTAATTAGCGAGGTTCTGCTACGATGTAAGTATTATAACCCCTGGAGACGTATTAGATACGCTGCCCGATTGATCTAGGGTTCCGTAACGGCTGTCGTGGTTCTGCCCGACGTAGTCGTTGGAATGCCGTCTCGGGGAGGGTATTACTAATGTTAAATTGGGTTATTATACTAACACACGTGCATTTGTGTAAATTATAGATACTCACCAGGAAACTCTAAAGAATAACCTAAAACAGCAATGTGAGTGATCCTTCTTTTTATGTACTCATTTTTGTGAGTAATCCTCTTTTTGTTAAATGTTTTTACAAAACCTCACTTAATTAAACATATACTAAGCAGTTATTGAGTATTTGTAAGAATACAATTATAGTGGGTATGTTGGGGTTTTGTATACAAAATTTGTTACTGGCGTGGTAACATCCCATAAGTTGAGTATGACCGTACCACTGATGTTAATTGTGATGTCTTGGAAACAAATGTAATTGCGGATGTGCCCTCAATACTGCAAATTGGTTTTTACTTAAACTTGGTTAAACTGGGATTCACTCACCAGTATTTCCCACTGACAAAATGTTTTAAAACGCGTTTCAGGTAACAAAATGTGAAAGCCAAGTAGAAGCGAGCTGGACAGCACTGAAGGCTTGGAAAAGTGGCAATAAAGTTACCTAAGAATAAAATGGATGTTTTTATTAAATAAATAGGATTTATTCCTATAAAATGTGTGTACTGAAAACTTGGATTTTTCCCATATGTTTAATATTATTAAACGAGGCGGTTCACTCTGATTTAACATTTACTACGGTCCTGATGAAAATTTCCGCTGCCAAATTGGATAAATAAACGTGATACCACCGAAACTGGCTCACGGCCGCCCGTTCCCGGGAACTAGGGATCAGGGGTTGTGACAGAAGGTGGTATCAGAGCTATGCCACTGATTCAGCCACAGAAGTGTTCTGCTGACATCAAAATTCAAAGTGTTAGGAAATAAATTATGGAAATACGTGCATAATTGTATTTTCTTGCTATGTGTTGTCTGACTATTTATTAGTTTACAGTATGAGCGACCAAGGACCCTCTGACGCGTATCGTCAATTGTCCGGTTCGCCTAGGAGCGAAGGCACCTCCTCTTCTCAGCCTGCCATCTCGGGGTATTCTGCTGACACAGAAGAAGGAATCTTTGTGTTTAAGGCTCATTCTGAAGAGCCATTTCCTCAGAAAAAGAGGGGATGGTTCACTAGGGGAGCGCATGAACGTAGGAAACGAATGAAAAAGTTGCAGGAGCAGCGAGTGTTAGCCGCAGCAAAAAGAGAGACTGATGCTTATAATCAGGATATGCTCAATAGGGGTATCGCTAATATCTATATTTTAGCAACCACTGCTGCTGACCCTAACCTGGAACATATGCTAGCACCCCAACCACAATCACAAAATCCTGACCAACTCATGGAAGTAGAAAACCAAATAGAAATGCCTGATTACAACCCGGAGGAGATACCTAGGGTACCTGCACCAACTTTCTTTCAACTCTTTTACACTCAATGCCTTCAAACCGGTAGAAACGGAGCTTGAGCCAACTCACCAATCATTCCGATGGTGGTGTGATTTAAGATTCGAGTTCTATCTACGAGGTTCACCGACTTCGGGTTAAACGTTAAACTGACGTTCTGAACCGTTCACCGGCCGGACTTGGGTGATTCCTGTCCGAGCAGGAGAAACAAGTAAGAACGAAAGTGTCATAGTTCAAATCGTTGTCAAACTACCTCAATATAACGTCAAATAATCAGAACAGCCAAGTGTTAGATGAACAGGCCGACCAGGTCAGGATGCTGACCGAACGGTTAGGCTGTTCGAACGAACAGCCCAACCGATCGGACATGTCAGCCGATGGACCAGGCCAGCCGATCGGCTAGCATGTGGCCCCATACTTTAACAAATTCATGAAGTATAGTATTGAACGAGGTGATGTTCGGTTGAACGAACTGTTTGGTAACATTACTCATCGGATCATGAGATACTATGCTTCAACACTTAATCGATTTTCAACTCGTTCGACGCATTGGGGTGCCACCCGATCGAACATGCTATCAGAACAAATAGGCTGTTCGATCGAATACGCTGCTCGATCGAGTGACAACCTGCTGAGGACTATTACTGAAGTTCCTAACCGATCGGTTAAGCCGACCGATCGAACAGACCGTTCGACCGACTGACCTGAAAGGTAAGTACACTTCAGTGTTCTCAAATGCTACAACAAAAACTTCAAAAGTTCAAACCATCATACACAAACACATCCTACTCAAAGGAAGAAACAATCCACTCGAACAGTCCAACCGATCGAGCAGGCTGTCGGAACGGATTGTCCAGCCGAACGAACAACCCACTCGATCGAACCTGCCGATTCGATCGACCAGACTGTTCGACTCACTTACACTTGTTTCCATTATTCGTGTTATTCATAGTTATGCTATCGAACTGTTCAGGCTAACCCTACTCTCAAGCGCTCCCTTCAATCCATCAATCAACCGCTGTGAGTATACTCGATCCCTTTTTGCTTTTAGCACTTTTGGGTGTTACATACGTTACTTCTATCAAAACACAATCGATCACACTACTCAAACTATTTGAACGCTTACCAAAATGCATGTATTACGTGACTAAATGAATGCTTGTTGATTGTGTTTACACGTGGAATGCTGTCTACCTGCCTTAACGACGTAGTACTATAGTTTGGACCCAGCACCCGTTCACACGGGGGTTGTTAAGGACAATTACTTGCATGGATTACGGTGGTAATCATGTATTGCGAACCGTCTCGGACGGTCAACCCGCAGTCATTGGTATCGATAGACCCATGTCGATAATTAACATGCTTCGTTTTCCTCTGTGTACGTGCTGGTTATGCGTAAAGTATTCGAACTCTAATATGCTATTATCAAACTTGTATGCTCACCTTTACATTATATGTATTGACTTTATTTTAACGTATGTGACAGGTGTTTAGGATGTTTGCTTGCTAGGAAAGCGAGGCTAGAATAAAGCTATAGAGACCCCCAACAAATATATGTCTGTCAGGAAAGAGCAACTAGAGCATAGTTGTCTGTAGATCTTGTCAGGCTGGGTCTTTAGGAGCATTTGAACAATATTTAGTTTTGTTATGTTTAAATCTGAGTTGTCGGAACAGAATTTCTTGTTTGGATATTATCTGTAATAATGTATTTGTTTATTCGGGATACGGTATGGGATGTATCTTTAACTGGATTATATAAATAGTTGTTATGGAAACTTCGGAACAATCTGTTTCGCTCAGTGCCACGCCTCGATGATTCCGCCATCGGTTGGGGTGTGACAATAATAAGAGAGGTTGAAGCATTTGGTTCTTATTTTTTCTTGTTGTTATTCTTAAATTACAACAATTGGTATTAGAGCCTGGTTAGGACTTGACTAAAGAACAAATTCCAAAATTATTTATCGGTGTTGACATGGTATCAACTAAGTTCAAATTAGATAAATTCGACAGGAAGAATGATTTTAGTCTGTGGAGATTGAAGATGCGAGTACTGTCAGTCCATGGTGGTGTAGTAAATGCACTAAAGGGGAAAGATCATCTTCCGCATGATCTCGCAAGTAAAGAAAATAAGGAAATGATGGAAAAGGCTTACTGTGCAAAAATCTTAAGTCTTGGTGATCGAGTTTTAAGAGAGGCATCAAACGAAACCATAGTTGCATGTGTTTAGTCAAAATTTGAGACATTGTACATGACCAAATCACTAGTAAATAGGTTGTATCTCAAAAAAAGGCTTTATACTTTTCAGATGAGTTCAGGGAAGTCACTTGAATACCATATGAAAAATATTGATGTAGAAATAGATGATGAAGATCAGGCAATCCTGTTTTTGTCATCACTTCCTCATTCATATGAAATTCTTGTGGATACTTTAATGTACGACAAAGAAACTCTCACTATGGAAGAGGGTCTTGCTGCCTTAAACTCAAAAGAGTTGAAAAAGAATACAAATGTTAAAAAGAAGGTAGAGATGGCTTGTTTGTAAACAGAAGGACCGATCACAATAGTTCTAAGTCTTCAAGAGGTTCAACATCAAGGTCTTAATCAAAGTTCAAGAGAAAGTGTTTTGTCTGCAGTTCTGAGAAACACTTGAAGAAGGGTTTCCCTGAATGGAAAAGAAAGAAAAGTGAAGCCAATAGTTCTAAGACATTTTCAAGTCATAACCCTCAAGATGATCAATCTAATGACTATGATAATGCTGATGTTATGTGTGTTTTGTATGCTTGTAAACAACAAAAGAGTTCGAAGACAGCTGGGTTATGGATTCCGGATGGTCATTTCATATGACAACGGTTAAAGAGTTCTTCAAAGATCTAAGGTTTGAGGAAAGTGGATCTGTCAAGCTTGGTGATGAAAGGCCATGCAAGATTATTGGAATTGGTACATTCACTTTCAAGATGCATAGTAGAAGTGTAGTAGATCTCAAGAATGTTAGGTATACTCCTAGTCTTAAAAGGAGTTATTGTCGCTGGGAACTTTTGAAATGGATGGGTATCATGTTAGTCTAAGAAATGATAAAGCAAAGGTCATAAAAGGATCTTTGGTTGTTTTATCTAGAACTGGGAGAGATAACAATGTGTATTTGTTGGATGGTAATGTAGTTCATGGTGTAACTGCATCATTGTAGTGGATGATAAAGATAATGAATTAGCTCTCTTATGGCATAAAATATTAGGCCATATTAGTAGCCAAGGCTTAGCTGAGTTAAAGAAGCAACAAGTGCTTGTGATAATAAAAGTTGTGAGGTAGATTTACCGTGATAATAAAACTCAGGGTAAATTACACTTTTTGTCCTTTTTGTTTGTATCAGATTGTAATGGATGACCTTTAACTTTAATAATTACAGTCACAATCCTTTATTTGTAAAACTCGTTACATTCTATGCCCTTTGGCCCTAACCTTGTTAAAAAATTCAGTTATGTTGGCATGTGCCTTGCACATGAGGGTAAACTGGTAATTTTATTCATTTATTTATCTAAAATAAATTTAAACAATAAAAGAAATCAGATTTAAAAAAAATATACAATATATGTAAAAAAAACACAAAGCCATCTCTCTCTCTCTCCAACAAACCCCCACCACCACCGCCACCCCTTTCTATCTCTAAACCTGCCATCCAAAACGAACTCTACTCCCACTGCCAACTCTGGAAACCCTAACCTTGTGTATGTTGTTGATTCCACGAGACAAAACACGTCACCTGATAAAAACATCACCACCCTTTTTGACCACCACTACCATCGGAGTTATCGCCACCACCACCTCTGATCACAACTACCGTCGGTGGTGGTGACCCAAATCAATCTATTGTTACTCAAACCAATCTTGTTAAAATTCTTGTTACCAAGAACAGAAGCTGGAATTTCACCATAAAGATTGTTTTGTTTCCGAAAAATCAGTTCTAGTAGATCATCTTTCACCAAAACCCAAGGGTACGAGATCTTCTTTGAATATGTATAACCAAAGAAAAAGGATGAAGAAATGAAAATTGAGAAATGATTCCGGTAGTTCAGATACTTCTCCACCTTCCGTACATACATGCCCAACAGAACTCACAACAATTACCTGCACCACCACTACCATCGAATCTCACTACTACCGTCAGATCTACCTCCACACTGTCAGATCTACAACCACCATCTCTTTAAATTCTTTCCCTTTCCCTTTCTCTCTCTCCTCTCTCTAAATAAAAACCCCACCATCATTAGGTACCACCTACCACCGTCGCATCTTCTCTAAACTCAAAACACCCCCATCAACCATTGCAAGAGGGTCAAAACCCTAAATCAGTTTGAGACAACCAGAGATTCAGATCTGTAATGGTGTTTTTTCCAGCGATTTTTGGTGTAATAAACCAGAGATTCAGATCTGAGATGAAGATGGATTGAGAAGGTGAGAAGGAAGAGATAGAGAGTGCAGAGGTGTAGAAAGAGAGAGATTTACCAGATTTTTTTTTATCTTTCTTTGTTAAATTGATTAGTAAAATTACTAAACTGCCCTCATGTGCAAGGCACATGCCAACTTAACTGAAATTTTTTAACAAGGTTAGAGCCGAATGACGTAGAGTGTAACGAGTTTTACAATTAAAGGACTGTGACTGTAATTATTAAAGTTAAAGATTATCAATTGCAATCTAATACAAACATAAAGGACGAAAAGTGTAATTTACCCTAAAACTCACTAAGACGGAACCATAGCCAATGAAGAAAAGAAAGAGTTCAACACAAATTTTGTTCCTGATACTTCCGAATTAGTTATATTGACTTATTAAGACATTAAGAAGAAAGATAATTTACTAAAAAGAAAGTACAACTTGTATAATACACCCATCGTTTTTATATGTGGCTGGTGAAAGTTCCTTCAAACTTTTTACTATAAGATTTAAAATAATGATTTAATTGATGCTAGGATGAGAGACAAAGCATTCACAATCAATCCTTCATAAATATTTATAAATATCAATGTAAGTCTATGGAAAAGATCAAATAGGAAGTTAATTTTCGCTAGGAAGGATAGGAAGCCATAGGATTATGACATGTGGCAAATTTTAAAATAAAGAGAAAGGGTATTTTAGTCAATCCAACTTCTTCTTCTTCCTTTTTCAAAACCCAGTAAATTCAAAAACCCACCATTTTCAAAACCCATCATCTTCAACTATTTCTTCACTTTCTATCTCAATAATCACTACATTATAGTGCGATTTTCATCACCAATCAATGATTCAGAACCCGATCAACGTGTTCTTCAGCTTTTTTTAAGAAAACCCAGTTTAATTTCATAAAAAATCTCGTTTTTTTCCGGTGATTTTGGAGATAATCACTCGATTCGTTTGATTCGAGCGTTGATAAGTGTTTCTATCATTCAAATTTCGTCAATTGATGAAGAAATCGGCTTCGATCTATGTAAGAAAATCTTTAATTTCATTTTCACGATCTGGGTTTTTGATTTAGTCATTGCGTTTTACGATCTTTGCGGGGGTCCGGGGGCGGCAGCCCCGGTAGCGGGGTCCCAGGGGCGGCATGAGTCATTTTTAAGTGTTTTCTGACCATTGCGTTTTACATATAAGACATTTCTTTGTGTTTTTGGTGCATTGCGTTTTAGGTAAAACACTTTTTTATGTGTTTTCAGTCCATTGCGTTTTAGAAAACAGACATTTTAAGTGTTTTCTGGCCATTGCGTTTTACAAATAAGACATTTCTTTGTGTTTTTGGTGCATTGCGTTTTAGGTGACAGACAGTTTTATGTGTTTTCTGGCCATTGCGTTTTACAAATAAGACATTTCTATGTGTTTTTGGTGCATTGCGTTTTACAAATAAGTCATTTCTTTGTGTTTTTGGTGCATTGCGTTTTATGTGACAGACAGTTTTATGTGTTTTCTGGCCATTGCGTTTACAAATAAGACATTTCTATGTGTTTTTGGTGCATTGCGTTTTACAAATAAGTCATTTCTTTGTGTTTTTGGTGCATTGCGTTTTAGAAAAATGTCATTTTTTAGGTTTTTTTTTTCATTGCGTTTTACGTAACTGGTGGTTTTTCTATTGCGTTTTACGCAACTGGGTTTTAATTTTTTTTTTAAATATAGCAATAGTATACTCGTTTTAAAGATAAAAAAACGCTCGTTTTTTTGGTGCAATTTTTATAAAAAAATAATGTCGTATGAAAGAGTTATTAACGTTTAAAAAATGGGGGGGAATTGGAGGAGAGAGAAACTATTGGCTTGGATTGACTAGAATGCCCTTGAACAAACTCACGCGCCTCTTTTCTTCCTTTTAATTTCCCTGATTTAATCTTAGCCCTTGATTAACTTAATGGATGGTCAAGATCACTTCCTATCCTTCCTAGCCAAATAAACTTCCTATTGTATCTCCACCCTGTAAGTCTATTCTCTATATTTTATGGATAGATTGTGAGTAAAGAAAAGAAAAAAAAATGTTACTACTCAGTATTAAAATTGGAGAGACATTGTTACCCTCTATAATTTTGTAATATTTTTTTTTTGAAAGTGGTTGTGAGTGGAGTAGAAAAAAAAAGGTAATAATAAAAGTATAAAAAAATATTATTTAATTAAAGAATGAGAAAATATAGTAATTTTTAGTGTAATTATAAAGATGAAGTAATGAATCGATTGTAAATGTTCTAATGTGATTAGAGGAAATGATGGATTTTATAAATAACTAAAGATAAGTTAACTGAAAATTCTTTAAAGAGTACATGTCTTAAATACCTATTGGTCTTAAAATCTTATTCCACTCCAAGATGTCACTAGACTATATAAAGTCATGGACGCAAATATAGATTACTCAGGGATGTATAGATTTGTTTTCGGTATCAATGAATTGTTTGGTGATAAAATAATAATAAATAGATATTTAGATAACTTGATCCATACCTAATTTTAAAGATTTCAAATGTTAAATTTAGATTAATCATGGATGTATGGATTTGTTTTCGGTAACAATAAATTGTTTAATGATAAAATAATAATTAATAGATATTTAGATAACTGGAAATCCATACCTAAATTTTAAAGATTTCAAATGTTAAATTTAGATTAATCATGGATGTATGGATTTGTTTTCGGTAACAATAAATTGTTTAATGATAAAATAATAATTAATAGATATTTAGATAACTGGAAATCCATACCTAAAGTTTAAATATTTCAAAAATAATTTATTTTAGATTATCTTTGAATGGCCAAGATTTTTTTAATAATAATTATATTCTATCTTAATATTATAAAAACTTTATATTGATATTAGTAAAACGGTGTATATTATTTGGAGCAATGATTAGGATTCTTGTCTAGATACTAATGAGACATGGAACATGGTTAGTTGATAATGTTTCGTCAATTATGAATAAATGGAACAATATTTGTGTTTGTATAAACGTAAAACCAATAAAGGCTCTCATTTGTATATCAATTATTGATTTATCTAGGGTGTGGTATAAAGCCCTAGGGGCTTTATCACGCCACCTCAGCGTCACCTCACCGTTACGTTAAACAGAGGGCTTTAAAGTCTCCTCCTTTAACTTGCAGGGTGTGGTATAAAACCCCCTTTACACTATAACGCCCCCCTTTAAAGACCATCAACTTCGAAAATCTCAAAGTTTGCTCGTTAACGTGCTGGCGGAAGGACGATGGCGCCCCCCTTTAATCGCGGCGGTGTGGACGATGGCGCCCCGAAGCGCTATGGTGACTGAGGTGGCGTTAAGCCACACCCACCGGCCTAAGTGTATGAAACTAGCAGTTATATTCATGCTAAGCATTGGGAAAACTCTTTTTTTCGTGGCGCTTTGCTGTGGGTTGTTTTTCTAATCTAAACATTTGAAAAACGCATTTAACGACGATATATATTCGAAAAACATGAAATGCTACATCGTTGTAAATATGTACGTTAAGTAAGACAAATTTAATTTTAAAATTAAACTATAAAATTTTTTAATGAAATAATAAAATGTTAAGCAAAATGCAATCATCGATCTGTTGTTCTTTTTTACTTTTTAACAAAATAAATTAAGTATAAATTTAATATTAGAAAAAAAGATACTCTCTTTCTCCTTCAGCATAGCCTAAAAACAAAAGCAGCAAACCAATGGACTGCAGGTTTTCTTCATTTGAAACTTGAATTTTATTGCATATATAATAACGAAAGAACTCCAAGGTTGAAAAAAAAAATAAACTTGTAAACCGAATTGCCCTTCTCGTTAACAGAAAAAATGGATGAAGTTAACCCAGTGGACTAAAATGGCAATGGTGAGACCTTTTTGAACCTACAGGCGAAAAATGAAACCTTTGGACTAAACTGGCAAAATGGCCCAAACCACAGGGACTAAAATGACATTTAACTCTATAAAAAAAGATGGTAAATTATATCCAAAAAGATATCGTGGCTGTCAATTGATTACTTTTACATGAGGAAGTAGAAGCGGGAGACACGGCAACGTCGTCGTCGAGCGTTTCAAAAAAATCATCAAACGTGAATATTATTTAACCAATGGGATCTACCCTACTTGGTCAACGTTTGTGAAGACGTATCCATTGCCTGTCAATCCGAATAAAAAGAAGTTCAAGAAATTACAAGAAGGGGCAAGAAAAGATGTGGAGCGTGCTTTTGGTGCCCCAAAAGGAAAACGGGGCATACTTAAGAGACCCATGCGTTCTATGTCGGTGGGCAAAATTATTAACGTGACGTATACGCACATAATACTGCACAATATGATCTTAAAGAACCATGGACATGCATTCTCACCGGTCCACATCAGGGATCCAATCGTCCCACCCCTTTTTGACGATACAGTTTAGTTGATGGATCGAGATAAACATTTTCGACTAAGAAATGATCGTGTGGTCCCATCTTGTAGCTCAAAATCTACTTTACCTTGAAGAGGAAAACGTGGAGTAGTTTGTTTTTTTTATTATTGTTTTTCAATTTTTTTAATTCTCTTTTTTTTTTTATTAATTTGTTTTGAAGCATATATTCAAGACATCGCTAGTTTACACTATAGAGATCAAAGAACAACATAATCAGAGGTTTAAAAAAAAAAAAAAAGAAACATCAACAGCTAGTAAATGGGTAAATGGGTTCATAACAAGTCTAGATATAATATGCACATTGATATGAACCTTGATTTAGTTTATATATATATATATATATATCATTTGCCATACAAGCCCCATAGCAGTTAATTAGTTATACTTACACAGGATGTTAAGGTTTAGAATGTACCAGAAGACCTGCATGTTTACCACAGTTGCATTGTTTCAAAAGTGCTTCTAACCAGCCTTCTTCTATATATATATCTATAACATGATACCACTTCTTCCTTGCACCATCGTGAACCGAAATCTGGACAAAATGACATAATAATGTTTAGTTTACAAACAATGTTCCTTGTAAAGCATAGAAGGAAACAGTTAGATAAACTTAATATCATACCTTCAAAAGAGCGAAAGCTAAGATTTAAGTAGCAGGGGCCAGTTCAATAAGCTTAGTATTGTCATCATCTTCGTCGTCGCTAATCCATCCATAACAAGGCTTGTGTGTACTAGTGTAGATATTTAAAGGGGCATGTACCTCATCACATATACGTAGTGAAAGAGAGGTGTTTTCAGAACTTTGGAGGGCAATTTCATTTGCAGAATGATCATCGCCATGGTGGAATGGGCTGAAATGAAGGGCGTTTTTGTCCGAATCAGCGTCTTTCGAGCATTCTTGAGTCACGGGTCCTACATAAATATCGGCTTTTTAATCTTAAAGTGCATAAACATATACACCCTACATTATGAATTCAAGATTCATATGGATTTTTTGGTGCTAGTTACATAGACTAATGTAATTTGCGAAACTTTTTCTTAAAAAAACTAAAGAGTAAAGTACACAAATGGTCCCTGTGGTTTACCAAAATTTTGGATTTGGTCTCTAGCTTTCCAAAAATTCGTTACAACGTGCAAACTACAGGGACCATTCGTGTACTTTTGGAAATCTAGGGACCAAATTTAAAATTTTACTTACTCAAAACTGAATGATTTATATATGTTTTGAGGTTGAAAAGCAGAATGTTTAACTCCAACAGTCTAAGAATACCTTGCATGGTAAGAAGGGGTACTTCACTTGACTCTACATTGTGGTTCAAGGATGATAGCGCGTTTTCGTTTGACTCTGCATTGTGGGTCAATGATGCTATCGCATTTTCCTGGATAGATACCTCTTCAGAAGCTACTTTAGATGATGATGCATCCTGCATATCACAAACTCGGTAGCAAGAAAAGATTAGAGCTCATTTTGACTTTTTAAGTTGACTGGACTAGTTTCTAACTTTCTATACTCAGAAAGTCAAAATTGACACTCAATTGACCCTATATAACTTGTTCTATTTGATATTACATTGAATAACAGAAAACTGTAAAAAATAAACGTGTAAATGCCGTTCCAATCGTACCTTTAACAAGTTATTCGTTTGCGCAGCCTCTTGTTCATCAAGAATATAATCAAGCAGGACCTTGTACGCGTCCTCTTCAATCAACATCCATCCATCCTCACCGTACACCTAAAACGCAGCGCCACACGGGTCAAACACACAACATTCGGCTTATCGACTAGAACCATTCGCATCAAGGGTCAAACACACACCATCGACCTAACCACTTTGACCAAATTATAGTCAAAACATAGAAATCCAAACAAGTTACAACATTTCTACACTTCCAATGTTGCACCCCCAAATCATCAAAAATGAAAAACCCCAATAATTTATTTTTCAACTTTCATCTACATAATTTCATATTTGGTAACATATGAGTTTGACTGTTTGACCATCAAAGTCAAAATCTAATGCTAGACTTGCAAACAAAAACAAACCCTACTAGTACTAGATCAAAATTTAGAAAACCCTGATGTAAATCAGCAAAATAAGCAAAACCCACAAATAAAAGAGATCAAATGGACGATCAACTGACCTTAAGAAGATCTTTAACGGTTTTCCTGACAAGGGGTCTTGAGAATCCCATTTTACATATATGATCAAGAGCCGCATCCATTCGGGTTTGACCCGGCTGCAAAATCATTGTGAGATGAGTGAAAAGTGAAGAAGAAGAAATACATGAGATGTTGAATACCTTTTTTCTCTTGGGGGCCATGGAGAAAGTGAAGTTGAAACAGAGGAAATGGGAGCAGAATGTGTGTGATTGGATTGGATTGGAATGGAGGTGAAGAGTTTATGCATGGGACTAGGGCACTAGGTGACTGACTCACTAGCTTATTATTGATGATTAATATTTAAGGAATGGGATCAAATACAAACACTTAAGTTTGTAAGAACCATAAGAACCAATACATAATTGACAAGTGTCCATCAATAAAAAATTAGTTTAGGGGTAATTTAGACTTTTTGACCATATTTATTTATAACTAATTAAAAATAATTACAAAAATATAATCAGCACAACACTATATAATTAGCACAACATCATTAATCGTTCTTCATTATCAGCACATCGTCCTCGAATCGTTCTCCATTATCAACATAAACGACATTAGCACAACATCTTCAATCGTTCTCCATTATCAGCACACCAGATGTGCTGATTATATCTACTTTTGGTGTTTGTTTGTATTATTTTGTAATTAACACATAATCAGCACCTTATTAGCACAAATATAAAACACCTTTTGTTAACTTTTTTTAAAAAACACTTTTATAAATACAAAAGGGTATAGCAATATGGTACTCATATTAAAGATAAAAAAATACTTGATTTTATGGTATATATTTTAAAAAAAAATAATGAAGTATATAAAAGTTATTTTAGTTTAAAAAACCTTGGTGGAATTTGTATTTAATAGAAAATGGTCAAATGACTAGCAATTTTACAAAATTACCCCTAATTTGTTAGTAGTAATTTTTAATTATAAGAGTTTTATTTATAATCAATATCAACCCTTGATTTAAATTAACAATGTTTCAGATTTGTTCTTACGGTTCTTATAATTAGCACTGTTTGTACAGGATCTCAACCCTAATATTTAATGTATATATCTCTTTTTTTTAATAGCTAATTTCTTTAATCCACGTGTGTGCGACTTGAATCAAGACCTTCATCTTCCCAACCTATGTGTTTTTGAAGGCTTTGCCTTAGCCAATGGACCACCCCATTGGTAATGTATATATCTTGTTAAAGCATCTATATCTCATGGATCTAGTTTTCAAATGCATCGTGTCAACTTTCATATCAGATTAAAAAAATGCTAATTTTTATCTTTGATGCTAAATTCACTCGGGATGATAATTAACCCAGAACTTGATGGTTAAACCTAGAATCTAAAACATTGAGGGGGTATTGGGTCGGGCAATCGAGTATGAGATTCATTTTTTTTCACGGGTTTAGAATGGGTATAATATTTGATTATATACCCGTTTACCCGACCTGATAACATATGCATGTGTACCCGAATGCGTGTGACCGAGAGCCCCCTCCATCGCTGTTTGCTTGTGTTTGAAAATTCGGACTTGAATGCCAACATCACCAACAAACGCCCACCTTCAAATAGGATGTTTGAATTCAGGCACCACACAATGGTCTGTTTCTTTGCATTAAGCTGGTCTAATCGGAGGACGTAGCAAGTTATAAATATAGGCAAAAAATCAAATACAAAAAGTGTTATTATACAAAACGTACAAAGTGAAGGTTTTGCTGAAAAAACGTGATGACATCTTCGTAATAAAAACTTGTAGAGTAATTATCAAAATTACCTTACAAATGATCTTGTAGGGTAATTTTGTAGAGTGTCGTAATTACTCTACAAACGATCTTGTAGGGTAATTTTGATCTTATATGATAATTTTGTAAAGTATCATAATTATTCTACACATGATCCTTGTAGGGTGATTTTGATCTTATAGGGTAATTTTGATCTTTGTAGGGTAATTTTGATAATTACCCTACGAGTAAATAATTACGAAAATGACACCGCGTTTTTTAGAAAAAACCTACACTTCATACGTTTTGTATGATAAAACACTTTACTTTGTACACCAACTTTACTCTATAAATATAAACAGTTTTTCTTTGTTTTTTCGCAAAGAATCTTTGAGCACAACTTTAGCGTATTAAAGTCGTTAAACATGTAAAAAATACAAGAAAAGCAATACTCAGCATCGTTTTGCTATATTTTTTTTGAACAGCCAACAAATCAATCCCGATTACTCTCGGGGCACCCACTGGACAAACGGAGTACTCCGAGAGTAACCCGAGCCATCCACCACCAATTCCGGAGGAAAACCCAGTAATCCACCCGTCCGTAAGCACGACGATAAATTACCGGTAAGACTCGTTTATTTTTACAAAGTAGTTAAATTACTTTACATTACATTATACCTGTTTTAAACTAAAAGTTTTGAATATGTATCTTTTTTCTTCATAAATGTCGCTCTAAGGGTGTAAGGAGTGGTTAAACACTTTGGAGTGGTAAACCAAAAAACCGACCAATTAGAGCGCGCCATGTCAATCAGTCAAAAATGTTTAAACTTTGCTGAAAAGTGTTGGCAATGGTTTAAACATTTGGTGAATTGGTAAACTTTTTAAATAAAAAAAAGGGAAAAAAATGTGATTGGTTGAGATTGGAATGGACCCCACCCCATAACCCCCTCTCTCTTTTCTTTCTCCTTTCCCGCATCGGTAAAGCTTCACCGATTTTATACCCATTTCATCAAACACTTCATGTGGCAAAAGGTTGGCAATGGTTTGCCAAAGTTTACCGATCGGTAAAATGGCTTTACCGAAAGCCACTCCGTATCCCCTAAAATCCAAAGGTGGTAAAAGTTCACCGTTTTTGATTTTAAAAATCAACTTTTTTGTTTCTGATATTACGGCTTCTTAATTAATTGTTTTTTAAAACGCAAAGAAACACTCTTTCTTAAACGAATATTTACAGATATAAACTCTTGCAGAAATGTTAGAAACATTATAAAAAATAACAAGTTTCTAAATACTTTAGGGTCTGTTTGGTATGGGGTAATGGAATAGATGAGAGAATGGAATGGACGAGGTAATGGAATGGACAACGGAATGAAATGGATCATTCCATTCCATTGTGATGTTTGGTTACTCATATGTGAATAGAATGAATTATTACTTTGTACAATTTGATAAACAAAAAAAGATGAAGTAACGAAACACAACTGTATTAAAAACGACAAAAATATAATTGACTCAATAATAATAATAATAATAATAATAGTATATTAATAATAAAAAATTAGTAATAGATTTTTCATATATATTAATATTAGTATGAATATTAATAAATATAAATATAAATAGAAATAAAAATATAATAATAATAATAATAATAATAATAATAATAATAATAATAACATATTTCTTTCCATTCCTTGAGGGAATGGAGAAAAAAACACCTACATACCAAGGAATGGAAATTATTATATTTGGAAGGAGTTACATTCCCTTGGAATGCTCCATTCCATTACCACATAATAACAGAACATGTTTATTTTCATTCCATCAGAATGATCCATTCCATTTCACCTTCCATTCCTTCATACCAAACGCTACCTTAGTGTTTATACCATGGTTGTAAAACAAGGTTTCCAAGGCCGAGTACTCCCCGAGTAGTCGCTACAAGGTAGGCTGACGAGGCGACTTTCTTCGACTCCGCCTAATTACTCAGAGTCAGTCAACCTCGTCCAGAATTGGATCTAGTAGGTCAACTCGGGCCTAGTTTGACTTAAATAATAATAAAACATAATTTCTATGCCTATCATATTAAAGAATAAATATCATGTTCACGTATTTTGTTATAAATATTAATAAATCTATGTTATTTGACATATATTTAATCTCCAAAAAGTAATTTCTTTATATTTAACATGTCCGAGTACTCCCCGAGTACACTCCGCCTAGACCGAGTACTCTCAACTCCCCGGTCGACCGACTAGGGAACGCCTAGCGACTTTTGCAACCATGGTTTATACAATACGGGTTGGATCACTTAATTAGAACTTTATTGACATCTATAACAACTTATATGTTTACAAATAATTTGTTCGTGTGTGGATACCGATAAAGAAACTACATGTGTTGCCTGTAATCATGGGTGGAGGACAATGGAGGCTCAGGGTGTCCGGATTCTCATTGATTTTTCATTTTTCGCGCGTTGTGTTATAGTGTTACATAAATTTTTTTTTCTAGTGTAAAATATTGAATTTTTAAGAGTTTGACCGCCATCGATTTGGATTTTTAGAGTCCAACCCTCACCGAGTTTCCATTCAAACTTCGCCACTGCCTGTAACTAATGTACTGGTTCATTACAAAATTGACTCTTAAGAGATTATTTAAAAAAAGACAAATTTGAAATAAATAATCACACCTAACTCAATTTGACCGATGACTTGGGATTATTATCGACCAGATTAAGTTAGTTGGGATTATTTATTTCCAATTCGCCTTCAAAAAATGATTCTCGATGTTTTGATTGTTTATTTATCATCTCTTAACATATAAAGTATTGGAACATCAAAAAGGAATAATTCTATCTTCTACATGATTTTGACATATTATCAAAAACATGTTAAAACAAATACTGGGCAGCCTTGCACGTTAGCTCCTCTATATGGTGTCGATGATGCCCCTACAAATATGATAACCATGTATTTTTAAAAACAACAATAACCAACCTCATTTCAATACTACTATTTTTTGATGTTTTATTTATATAAGTTTATAATATTATGATATTTGTTGCCTTTTTGGGTAAAACGAAAGGTTGATTACCAAAAGCGACATATATCATGATATGCTGATGTGATAAAAACCCACTAAATCTCAACTTTTAAATTAGAGATTGAAACTCATCTATAGATTGATTTATTTTAATTGTTTGTAACTCTTACACGTCTAAGTTTAGATGCGAAATTGTTCTTTAACACTTCCTTTAAGCGTTCATGTTTGTTTTTTTATTTGGTTAAAATTAAATGTGGTACATTTAATGTGCTAGCGAACACGAACAAACTCTGCTCATGTCGTTCCGTTCATCCACATAGTTATTGTCTCCATGCCTCTACTACAATAACCATATAGAACTCTTGATATTTTATTGTCGACATTCTCTTTCTACATTTTGCATTATCATTTTGGAACCACTTCAAAAGAGTTGAGGGAATATTTGATGCTATTAAACTTTTATAATTTTGGACCATGTGTTATGGAGGTGATTCGTTTGGGCTTGAATTCAATGTTTTAAAAATCGGTTTTTAAATCAAACCGGATTAGGCTAAAAAATGGTTCAACCGGTTGATCCGGGTTGTACCGAGCAGTTCAACCGGGTTGACTAGCTACCTCAATAATTTCATAAATTACAACATCAACTCAAAAGTTAATCCAAAAATACATGATTACATATTAAAAGATGATCCAAAAGTAAGTCCATAATAAAAAAATAATTCAAAAGATAATCGAAAATCATTCAATTTTACAACAAGCTCTTTTAAATGAAAGTGTATGATATTTTTAAGCCATTTGAGTGTTGAATACATCAACTATTTTCGTTTCATACAATATTAAATAAGAACTTTTAGTTACGAATAATCATAATATATAAAAATTACGTTAGATAAGTAACATATATAATAAAAATAAGTAACAACCCAAACTAAAATAACCTTGGGCCCATACCGGTATTACGTTTTAAACCGGTATACCAGATTTTACCGCCGGTACAAACCTTATGCCGTTTCACTTATTTACCGGGGTGTTTCGTACTAGATTTACATCTGGAAACGGTAATACCGGTATAACCGGCCGGTATTTACCGGTTTTTAAAACATTGCTTAAATTTATTAAGAAAAAAATGTTGTCATGTGGCGTCACGTAAGCACAATTTTTTTCACCCTTTCATACCACTATAGGCGTGTTGGGGCTTTATTGAGGTTTTATTTTAAATGTGATATTGAGATGAGGTGGCTAGATATGATTGAGTGAGTTATATTATCTAATATTAAAAATAATAATAAAGTCATATTCCCTTTCCCACGTCCGCGAGTAGCCCAAACCCACCCCACATCTTGGTTGGCGCCCCTATTTAACGGTGTATGCACCCCTGGTGCGGGTTACATGGCACCAACGATGCCTCATAACATATGACCTTAGAATATAATATGCAAAATAGTCGGGTTCAATTGTTCGTGTGTTTGGACTCATGTGTTTAGACACAATTTTTGGGTTCATGCCAATATTTTGAGTTGATGTGAGGACCCTCCAACACACAACCACCGCCCATTCAACAACTCTAATAAAAAAAGAAAATTCTTGTAAATCGGAGGAAGTACTTACTTGATTGTTATGAAGACTACATGCAAAAATGTTGATTCTAAATCAATCATCATTTTATGTGATTGAGTATCCCATAAAACCAAAAGGTCTACAATGAGTCAAGAAGTATGAGCTAATATGATATGGACCTAGTCAAGAGACAACACCTCTTAACAGCGGTCCATTAGCAGGTAAGCGGGCATGATCATCCCATGTCAAAATTGCTAAAAACTCAAAATTGCTAAAACCTTTAACATTCAATAGGGTAAATGTGTGCTAGCTAAAACAAAATAATGTAAATCTATGTTGCTAATCTTTTTAACGGCAACTGTTACCTGTACTCAACTTTACATCAATTTATACAATACTCCCTTTGCCCGGTATTGAACTTAGTACGTTTCCTCTAAAAACACATGTCTTTGAATGAAAAATAAAGTAAGCATATGATCGACGTTGTGTCTTTTGTTGTGCTGTATTTAACATTTATGTAATTATATTTATCTTTCATTTTTTTTGAACGGCAAAGGTTACATAACACTACTTTTAAATTACACTAAGTTTTACTTCATGCTAGGAATTGAATCTTGGTCTCTCCTCAAAAGGCACAAAGCCTTTACCACCCCACCAAAGTGGTGATGGCTCATATTTATCTTTCATTAAGAGATAAACATATCACATGCTTAAATCCTACAATTTATTATAAACATTATCAAAATTTCAATGGTTTATTGTGTTTATAAAACAAAAGGTACAATGCCATTCGACATCTGTTTTTAATGGCACAATTTATAAGTAAAATTCGTATGAAATCTATATTTATATTTATATCTATTGATCCATATCTATATTTTATATAATAAATATTTTTTTTTAGAATATATGTCACTTTTCAGTGCCTCTTCCCCTTTATTTTCCCAAATATTCCTCTTGTTAAATATTACAAAATAATATTAAATCATAACTTTTAGCTTAGTTACCCTATTAAATAAGAATACTAAACCATCCATTAGTAACTATTTAGCATTTCATGAATATATCCTCATATAATACACAAGTTTCTAACCTAGTTTGGAAAATACAACACTTTTTGTTATATTTTTTTTTATAAATCATGGAAACCCTACCTTTATTTACAAACTTGAACTCCATTTGATTCCCTGATGTGGGGTGGCCTCCAATGTCACCTCACCCAAATTTGACACTATACACTAAAACTTGACTGTTAAAGGGGAGCCGCAAAGAGTGGAGGCGTTTTCCCCTTAACACGTGATGTGGAGAGAGAGAGAGAGAGAGAGAGAGAGAGAGAGAGAGTCCCCATTGTGGGGTGGCCCCTGCCCCCATGCCACCTCACCCAAATTTGATGCTATACACTAAAACTCAACTGTACCCTACCTTTACTTACAAAGTTGATGTGACAACTGTAACTTTTTCATGTATTCCGTACAATAATAAACAGTAATTTGTACCTTAATGACTGTGCATGATTGGATTAATGAGATGAATGAATTTTCTGATTACTGTCATATACATACAAATGCATTACATGTTGCAAGATTGTTTATCATTATTACATGCAACACGGCGTGGTTCAATTAGTGCATAGAACAAAGTTAACACAGTTATCAGACAAACTAGAAGTACTGACGGGAGCTCAGTACTCAGACAGACATGATGTTAAGACATCGAATGAGCCCCAGAACCAAGAGTTACACTAAAATAGTATGTAGGAAAGTAGGGATTATAAAACTGCCTTCCGAGTGACGATTTAAGTGCCAGAAAGTGCCCGAAACACACTAAAACTGCAGAATTCTGCAGAAAACAGCAAAATTCAGCATTCTAACCTCAAAATATAATCCAGAAATGTGGTTTAATTGTCTAGAATACCTTGATAAGTGTCGGGAATCAAAACTGTCATAAAAGATATCATATTGCACACTAAACTGCGCAATTTAGCACCTTAACGAACCGGTAACCAACCGAACAACCGGACACTACCCGAAACACCAAAATTTAACTAGAAGCATTGTTTTGATGTTACAAAGCTAGTTATGATCACCAAACACCATATTACATCATAAAACACTTAAACACTTAAAATCCCTAAACATATCACTTAATATGTAACTAGATTAAGTAACTAGGAATCAAGACCCAACTAGACCCCCACCCCCATCTGATGGCCGGTTATAAAGGGGTCCCACACATGGATTTTCTTTGAATATTAAATTTGATATGTTGAGTGGATTCAAGACATATTAACCTACATGTAAAAAGATGTTGGAAATAATTATATAAAAACCACAAGATCAAGCTCTTATCATTTTAACACTTACCAACTCACAAAACCATCTCCTTCCTTCCTCTCAACTCACGGCCCAAACCCCATCTACTTACATCTCCATTACAAGCTCCATTTCATGCATTCTAAGGTGTTTCCAAGGTGTTTCAAGCCTAACTAAGAAGGTTGCAAGCATAGGAATTGGAAGGACCATCTCTAGGAGCTTTTAACCACCTTATTTCTTCATCAACTTGCTTTTTGTTCTTCCCTAGCCTTAGTGCTAGTAGTAAGCCCCTTTGATCTTGTTTTTATTCATAATTTTAGTGGTTAAAGTAAGATGTAACCTGGTAAACTAAAGAATCTCAACAAAACATAAACATGATCATGAACATAAAGCTTAAAAACATGAAGATCAAGTTGTTTTAGTCTATGTGTTAAACTTGTTTGTTGATTTCTTGTGTTTATGGTGTAGATCACCATATGAAGCTTGCTAGATGATGATTAAACACATGATCTAGCAAGTATAAGGATGGATCTTCAGAAAATCATGTTGATCATCCTTTATGTAAACTATGAACTTGAAGTTGAACAAGATTTAGTGTAGGATGATGAATCCTACAAGTTAAATGTCTTGAAAATGTAAGATTTCAAAAATAATATTTTCAAGAAACTAAAGTTTACTTCAATATTTAACATGGATTGATTTTTGAATGAAAGAAAACATATTTTGATGGTTGAATAGGACTAGTAATGTGTAGGAAACACGAAAAATACAAGAAGATTAATTTTTGAAAAATCATCATACAAGTTGTAAAGAATGAAAATTCACAAGAATGCGTTTTACAAAATAAGAACCATAGATTTAGTGTTCTTACAACTATTAAACAACATGTTAAATTACTATAAGTTTTTACTAACTTTAAGTTCATGACATATTGTGAAAATGCATATTTTTGGCTCATGGTAAGTTTTGTGAAAATTGTTGATGATTGATGATGAATTTTTGAAAGAAAATGATATGCTAATAAGCATAGAAACCTCCATTTTTAAGGGGAAACTATGGCAATTTTTTTGTAAAAATTAAACAATTAGAAAAATATTTTTATACAAGTGTTTACAAGTAAATATTGATCATGGTGTCATATAAAAATTTTGCCATAATTTTTATTACAAAAATTACAAATATTGGAGGTTGATTTTTGATAAATAAAATTACTAAGTATATATTTAGGAAAATATATATTTAGAAGACACAAAATTGTGTGCTACTTGTATAGTGATTATATTAGTTATCTTAAAATTTGGAACCTTGAAAATAATATAACACACCAAAATACTAAAAGTTGTAATATAAAATACTACCATAATCATAAGAAAATAAATATATAATTTATACCCGAATATTGGACAAACTGGACAAGGACATTGGACTCTATATATATATATATATATATATATATATATATATATATATTAAATTCGTAATTCGACAAATATGATAAACGGTATTTTGAAACCGAAGAAACGGTAAAATATAAATTTTTACAACTATTACAAAATATATCACATTTTGTCAAAGGAGGAAAATATATTATTTTTGAAGTATATATTTTCTTAAACAATTCAAAAATATATTCTTTTGGTGAAAACTAAAAATATTTATTTTTCTAAGTTTAATCTTAAAAATATATTATTTTTAAGATATATATTTAGAAGTATACATATTTTGCCAAGTAAAATTTATAGGTATTTTTCTAAAAAAATTCTCTTAAAATATGTATATTTTAAGAATATAAATTTGGTGATTTTTAGTTGTATAAAAATAATATTCCAGAAAATTTAACACAAATTAAGTATACAATACTTAATAAACATAAGAAAATACGTATTCCTATACGTATAAATACACATTAGAATACACTAACAATACTTGGCGAAATACCGATATACAAATACACAAGTATGAAAATACACAAATACAAATATACCTACACTTGGAAAAATACATGTGTGAGAGATACATGACAAAGCAAGTTAAAAATAAATTATATTATTTTTAACAATATTCCAAATAGTTGGATGAAAAATAGATAAGTTAAAATATCCTTATCTTAACTAATAATTATATAATTTGGAATTATATAATGTATAACAAACGTATAACTCAAAGTATACCAATTCCAAAATAAGTCCTAATAAATAAGACTAAGAGTCGTTACACGACCTAAACGTCTAATTAAACATAACACGTGTGTAGGTAGTTGTACGACCAGTGGGAAAAAGATCTTTGTGTTTACAGGACAAGCTACGCAAACTTGTGAGTTCATGTCCCCCTTTTCTTTAAACTATTTTTGGATTTATAACTATCGGGGGTGAAATACATGTCAACATGGGTATGATTTGGCTATGAAATGAACTATTAGATCATGTGAGCATAGACTGAAACTGAAGTGCCATTAACTCTTTTAAGTACCACGGACAAGGGTTAGATCTAACGGGTACAGCTGAGCCCCACTCATGGTCCTTGTGTGACCACTTAGAGTGCTGTTGAGTCCCAGTCGAGGTGATTTGACAACGGTCAAGGTGATTTGATACAGTCAAGGTGATTTGACACAACCAAGGTGATTTGACACAGTCGAGGTGATTCGACACTAATAATCGTCTACTCGGGTTGAGTACTCCCTATGACGTCACATATATTAATGTCCTTGTAAAACATTAATTGATCTGTTCATAGACACTTTACATACCTGTTTTCAAAGGAATCTCTCAAGCGTTTACAAGCTTATTGGAAACTCATACAAAACACATGAACTCGCTCAACTTTTGTTGATGTTTTAAAAAATACATGTATTTCAGGAAACAAGATGGATCTTGGGCGCCAGTGTTGTTTTCAAGATGTAAAGTTCAAGTTTAGATGTCATCCACTTTTGTTAGTTTGTAATTCAACCTGGGGTTATGATTGAAACTTAAATGACTTGTGTTTGTAATGTTTTAAACTTATAAATGGATGAACATCATTTTAATCATATAGTTGTTTGTTACAATCGAATGCAATGAAAACTGATCAAGTCACATGTATACGCTTCTGCAAAAGTCAGGGTGTGACAGGTTGGTATCAGAGCTTCGATTGTAGTGAACTAGGATTCCTTCTCGAGTCTAGACTACAATCACTAGGATTCTCTCACGAAAACATTTTTACAAAAAGGTTTTTCATTACATTTACGAAAGCACCAAGATCCATGAGTCAAACATTTTTTTTCAACGAAAAGACAAAGCAAGGACATTAGTAGGGAGGGAGAGTACCCCGACTAATGTGCCAATTGAGGTATAGTCAGTCCATGTGGGATAGACTTACCAAAGACGAAATGACCCCCCGAAAGAACAAACGAGAGTTATATGTGAGATGATGCATTTATTTGCCTGTGTATAAGAAGTAACATATTTATTCATTAATATATATGCGTATAAGTGTACAAAATACTTATTGACGGGAACGAGATACCTTCGACTTCGAATTCTTTTATTATTCTTGACGCGCACAATGAGACCATCGACCTCGCGTTTGCTGCGGAGCTTATGGCCGATGTAATTACCAAACGAGACCCTGAGCTTGATTTCCGTAGAAGATGGCCGTTCTTCCCCCTCAAATGTGAAGGTTCCTGACTACGGTAGTGACGGCGAGGCGAAGGTGGTAACCTTGGACAACAACCTTATCAGCGAGACAAGGTCCCTGTGGCTTTTACGAAACATGATTGATGACACTCTTGTCCAGACAAGGAAGATGAGGTACTCATCTTGAAGGTGCCCCTCCAACTACTATTACTAGGAACTCTCTCTATTCCTATTCTGTCTAGCATTGTGCCATTTCACGCGTAAACGACAACAGACGTTGGCGCGTGGACCACCATAAAGGTCCCATCTATGTCGAAGGTATGAGGACAGTAGTGTCCCTTCTCTGACTGATCAGCTGCTTCAAACGAGTGAAAATTTAGGTGACCATGCAAGATAATTTATTATTACGGGGGCCCACGTAATAACAACTTATAGTGCATGGAAATCCTGGTGGACTCTGCGGGTCAAGCAAATGATCACTACCTATTTAAATTTCCTAAGTCGTTCCAAACCTCCATCTAATGGAACAATACCGGGATAGTTGCTATAACACTCTACAAAGTAGGAAGTATATCTTTGCCTACTTCGTGCCTAACACTTCTACCCGTAATACGAGTCGTACGGGAACCGATATCTAAGCAAGTGAAGATGGCTAACACTCAGAAAAGATTCTTCTCATCCTTCACCTCACATGCACCCTATCACCCATCTCCTATATCACCACCACCAACACCCCTATCAGTAACGCTACACTCTCGATCCCGTAAAGCACCCCATCGTTTGAGTAGTGTATCCGCGCCTTGGAAAACCGCTCTACGGTTGCTACAAGGCACAATTCGGTTTCAAGGAAGAAGTCGCGTACCCTCACGACCTTATCTCTGCGTTTTCACTATCACCCCCCCCCTATACGTGGTAGTAATGCACAACCCCCATCTTTTGGAAAGTATGCCCGTTCTTGTAAAACTAAAGACCTAAGAAGACCAATGTAGAAGGAAAATAGTCACTACTTTTGTATTATGAAACTTGTATGACCGAGGTGATGTAACCTCGAGTCCATTTTATTTTTCTTCCAAAAACAATGAAGCAAGTTGTCAAACATATATGAAAGCTCAATGGTTGTTTTCTTATTTATACATTGTCGATTATATGTGCATGTGATATTTATGTGATTACATGTTTGGTTGCTGTGATGATTATTCATGTTATATATGTATACATACATATACAGTTCATAGGCAATTATTTGGTGAATGTTGTCTAACTTACCTGATACCTTTTGCTAGAGGAAAATGCCGCCCAGACGTGACACAGACACTAACACGTTACCAAGGACAGAAGCCGAGCTTCAGGAACGCATATCACAGGAAATTGCACAGCACGAGGCCAACCGCCAGAACACAGCGATGGCACTTCCGGAAATAACCCTCCATCTGGTAATGTTAAGTCACCTAAGATACATTACAAATCTTTTGGATATTTCCAATTGTGCTCTGCCAATGCTCACTCGTGAATTGTGTTACATGTGTTACAAGTTGTACTTATAAGCAATTTCTGGATTGCAAACCCCTAAACTTAGATGGCACGGGAGGTGCCGTCGCTTTTGTTTGTTGGGTTAAAAAGACCGATTCCGTGCTAAGAATGAGCAAATGTGTACATGAACAAAGAGTCACTAATATTTCTGGGTTTTTTTTGGATGGTGCACTCTCCTGGTGGAACCTCCAAGTTCAAACTTTTGGCAAAACTACTGCATATACGCTCAGCTGGGAGGAACTTAAGGAATTAATGTGCAAGAAATACTGTTCAAGAGCTGAAATCCAGAAACTGGAAACTGAGTTCTGGAATCTGGAGATGGATGGACCAAAGGTTGCCGAGTATATTCAGCGTTTTCATGATTTATCAAGGGTCGTTCCTTATCTTGTCGAGCCGGAATTCAAGAGAATCGAGCGGTCTATTTGGGGACTTGAGCCTCAAATCCTGAGCATGGTTACAACCTCAAAGCCTCCAACCATCACAGAGGCTATCGATTTAAGCGTTACACTTACTGAAGAAGCTCTCCGTATGGGAAAATTTTCGAAATCCGAGCCAAACAAAAGACTTACGTGTAGTCTTCGGGCGACAACAAAAGAAAGTTTTCAAACCTGAAGAAAGGCACTCAAGTAAGTCATGACAACTCAAATGCAAACAAAAGAAGGGAAGGAAACCAACCTCGTGGCATGAAGGCTTATGCAGCCACCAATAAGGCCAGTGGTAAGGTTTATTTGGGGACTAAGCCGATATGTGACGAATGCAAGTTTCACCATGAAGGTCGATGCCTGAGACCTAAGTGTGACAGATGTGGAAAAGAGGGACACAGCAAGGATGCCTGTTGGGCAAGATATCCCAAATGAGGAGGAAATGGTGACCACAACCAAGGCGGAAACGATAATGGTAGAGTTCCAGGTTGCTTCAACTGTGGTGACGTGGGGCACTTTAGAAAAGATTGCCCTAAGAAGAACCAAGCAAGGAAGAGTCTTCACGATTGGAGCTCATGAAGCACTGATGTGCGTGAAGTGTGTTATAATTTGGATGTATATTTTAAGCCCTTTTTACAGTTTTAGCCAAGTTTTAAATTTATAAAACACGATATTTACTAACACTAAACACACATATGGGCAAGTGCACCCATCGTGGGCGTAGTATAGTGTTGGTAAGATACCGACCTCATCGTGGACGTAGTATAGTGTTGGTAAGATACCGAGGTCGTCCAAGGACACAAGAGCTTTTAGTACCGGTTTATCCTCAACGTCTAATCAAATCAAAATGTTAGAAAAAGATTTTAAACTAAGAAAATAAAACTAACTAAAATGCTGAAAATAAAAATAAAAATAAAAACAGATAGACAAGATGAATCACTTGGATCCGACTCGTGTGTTAGTGTAACCTTTGATTATTTTCGCACTTTTGCACTTGTTTAAGAGATTATCTTAGTTATTGTAGTAGGCCCCTCTTTTGAAGGCGACGCAACCCTCAACCCAGTAGTTTGAGTCAGCAAGGATACAATCCTAAAGGGTCGGATTATTGAAAGATAATTGTTATTAATGCATAATGTGGTAGGCCCCTCTTTTGAAGGCGACGTTACCCTCAGCTAAGTAGTCTGAGTCAGCAGGGATACAATCCTAAATAGCTGTGTTAAAGTTTTAATAGTAGTTTAACTTATGAGGGGATCAAAGAGTTTGGACCCCCGCCATCCAATACCTTTGGGCATTGAAGGAGGTCCTACTAAATTTGACCCAGGTCCCTTGCAGGATCTCTAAACGCTGAACAACGGCAAGACTCTTACCAAACCGTTCCCTTAACTCCCGACCAGGTAGCCAAAATACCTCCATATAGACCGTGGAGATATGAATGGTGAAAATCTTTTATTTTATATAGACAGTAAAATAATGCCAAGACACCACAGACAAACGATAAGGAAGAATCACCTTCAACATAAGAAACTAGTAATTAAAGTCATTAATACAAAACCAATTAAAAAGTGCAAAAGATCAAAAATAAAAAGTATTACACTAAACACTTGTCTTCACCAAGTGATGTAAGAGACTCAGGCAAACATGGCCTTTGATTGTTAAGAACTCTTACGATCAATCTTGGATCCCGAGACGACTCACACACTTTATGATGGATAATGGATGATGGTGGTGGATGATGGTGTTATGGTGGTGGTGGGTGGTGGGTGAAGTGTGAGAGAGGTGGTGTGCCAAGGGATGAGTTGAAATGTCTCCAAGCACTCCTATTTATAGGCTGAACAGAAGCTCGGGCACGGCCCCGTGTCCATCCTTGTCTCTCTCCTCATTAATTGTAATTCGCAATTACAATAAATGCGCCTGCAGGAGTCTGACCACGCCCCCGTGTCCACTGGGCACGGCCCCGTGGTGGGCAATAGAAGCTTCTAAAGGTTTGTCTTTTCTGCTGCTTCTTGGGCACGGCCCCGTGCTCGCTGAGCACAGGACGTGTTCAGTCTTCTGTGTCCTTGGTTTTGCTTGGGAAGATGCTGTTGAGGGGTCGGGCATTCCACTTTTGTTCCTTTTCTTGTATTTATGTTAGATTTTGATGTCTTTTTGCTTCTTTTGTTAATTTGAGCTCATTTAATCCTGAAAATACAAAAGGAAGACAAAAACACACTTTTTCCAACATTAGTACTAAAAAATGATTAGTTTTATGCCACATTTGATATAATTTATATGTTGGATTTTGCGCATATCAAATACCCCCACACTTGAATCTTTGCTTGTCCTCAAGCAAAACTCTTTATAATGTGGCTTTATTCACTCCCAAATGGAATGGGTAGAAGAGAAGGTTTTTGGGCTTGTCATAGAGTGTCGGGATTTCCAAGATTCTTTATTGAGGTTTTATTTTTATTTATTTACAATCCTATTCGGCATGATTTATTAAGAACATTCTTTAAGAAAAATTACTTATTTGGGCATAACATACCTTTTTAAAATCTCATATATATACAAGTTCACATACCTCACGGGAGATCACTCAACACTCGGCCGAAGGTGTATTTTTTTAGTGAATCACTTGAGAGCGGCATGGAACTTACTTCTACCATAAGCTTGCGAAGCAATCAATCCTCCTCCTTTTTAACTATATACCTTTGTAAATATCAAGAGGACTTAATGGGTTTTTTGGCTTGGGCTAAAGGTGGGTGGTTGGGTTAGTGGTTAGTAAAAAGGGCGAAAGGCGTAACAAACGTTGGTTTGAAAGACTTTTTTTATTTTTCCTATTTTTATCTTATTTCGATGGGTTGTTCAAACAAAGATATTTGATAAACTTTGTTTGTTTGTTTAGCTTCATCGAATTCTTTTTTCAAGGAAGTCATAAGAGAACCAAACGTTGTTACTAAAAAAAATAAAATAAAAAGGTTTAGGTGGGTAAAAGGGGTTGTTTTGGGTTAAGAAATGAAAAGGTTTAGGCTCAAAGGGGTTAACTAGGGGGATTTTGGGTAGGTGGTAAAAAAAAGAAAAATAATGGTGTAGGATGAAAAAGGGTTAGTCCTAATGCCTCCATCATTTACTTACTTGGGTTTAAGTTGGTAAGGACCGGGAATGTATTGTTGTGGCAATTTCTAAAGTCGTATGAACCAAGCGGCTATTCACACAAGAAACGAAAAATGAGCATTTAGTATATATATTTGTATGCTCGTTAAAGGCTCAAAACTCACTTTTTTGGGAAAAGGGTTTTGTATGTGATCAAGTATATATAATCGTATTTTAACTAAGTTTGTCATGCCTTTTCATAATTTTCTTATGTTGGTTCTTTTTATCACGACGCTAACGGTTGTAAATTTGTAAAAATATAACCTTATTAAGACATGAATTCCCAACTTAAACTTAGACAAGTAAAAAAAATGATTTTTTTTTGAAAAAAATTTGGGGTGATTAGCGGTTCCAATAGAGTTTTGTGTAAGGCTTGTTATTAGGACTTGCAAAATTCAAAGTTTTAGCATCCCCCCACACTTAAATTACACATTGTCCTCAATGTGTCCCAAAAATAAGTTTTTAGGTTGATTGAATGTGTAAAATGGTGTTAAAAGCAAAATTTTATGTTACTGGAAGTCTGGACACGGCCCCGTGGGGACCGGGCACGGCCCCGTGTTCAGGTGCCAGTTACAAAAATTTAAGAAAAGAAACAGAAGCCTGGGCACGGGGGCGTGTTCAGTGAACACGACCCCGTTTCCAGTTATGTAACACCTCGTAAAATCACGTCCAATGATGTATTGACACGTGTAATAAACCCTAATGAAGTCAAACAGTGAAATTTAGGGACTAATTTTTCAAAAAATCGAAAACTTTGATTTTGAAAGGACTAGAAGTGTTAGCATATCTAAAATAAGTTTCTAAATAACCTCTCACGATGGCGATGTTCCCAAATGTGCCACTTGATGATAAAGTGTAGCCGTTTGCATAATTAATTGAAAGTTTGCGCAATGAAGGGTTAAAAGCGTCAACATGTTAATTCTTACCTCTGAGTGACCTTTTAACCAACCGGGAGCTTCATGATATTTAATTATACTCTCGGGGATGCCAAGTAATGGCCAACTAAGGTTTTTATGCCTATAAGTAAAGTTGCGCGCAACTTTGCAAGTTAGAGTGTCACACCCCGATCTCCACGTGTCACCGGTGGGCCCGGTGTGGGGTACAGTGACGTAGTTGGCATCGTCATAGACAAACAACACAATATAATAATGCACAGCGGAAGCAGAAATATATTCATTTCAACTTTAATTAAAATGTAATAATAAATATCACAAGTAGTTGAAACGGATCCACAGGCGGATCAAATAAAATAAGATATATTGTTCAACAGTTTATTGTCGTCCGAGCTTGCGAGACTATTGTGGACGCTCTTTAGGAAACAGCCAGCCTAGTACGTATAGTACCTGCACTTAACCTTTTGGGAAAATACGTCAGTTTACACTGGTAAATACAAATTAACTGACTCATTTTAAAAATGATTGAAAATTGATTTAAATGCACATGGCATAAAAATATTTTTATAACTTGGGATAATTATGCAATATAAACTTGTGAACAAATTACATGCTACTCGTACGTTTGGTAGCCCGGGATCTTGTCCGGGTTAAAGATTAATTGACACACCACATTAAAGAGTTATACACGACGGGTGTACGCCTACACCCCGTGCTCTGGTCGTGGCCATCTCGTAAGATAATGCCAAGGATATCCGGGACACGGTCATTAACCCCCCCAAAGGCTTAAAGTAAAACAAGACTGTTTAAACGAGCCGAACAAACTATTCCAATTGCATACCCAAGGGTGCAAGATTTGTGCGCTCGATCAAGCGGCATTCTATATACCGTACCCCAAGCCCGTATAGGGAAAATAAGTCAAAATGTATTTACCTGAGTAAGTATGAATCACAATTGGTAAGTGTAGATAGCTTTTACTGGGCCTCCTATTCTGGAACAAAGGTTTATAATAACCTATTAGATTCCTAACGGGTCTTTATTTAAGCCTAAGCTTAGACCGGGCAATAAAACGGGCAATCCTTCGCGGCTCCGGGGTCACCAAATACGGCACTAATCGAGATAAAGTGTTGAATGTGGTGAGATATGCCTGACAGTGGAGGTTCTTCATCACTAGGGATACGAAATCCGACTCAATCCTCTCGACCTCATGTTGCGGGCAAAAATTTTCTTTGATCAGGGCTACAAACTGATCCCATGACATATCGTAGAGAGTGGCCTTACCGGCAGCTTGCAGGAGCGATTTCCACCATGCTAGAGCATCTCCTTTAAATGACTGGGACACGTACTTCACTACGTCCCTATCAGCACACCCGCTGATATCAACAACCGTATCCATCTCATCTAACCACGTCATGCAGTCAACTGCTCCTTTTTCCCCAGTAAAATCTCTGGGTTTGCATGAAACGAAATTTTTGTACGTACAGGACTTACTGTGCGTATCATGCTTCTGCTTGAGTCCTTGTTTCGGTACGCTGCTGTGGTTGGAGGAGTGATTATCCTCATCATTCTTCTTCGGCTCATTTTTCTTAGAAGACGGCTTACTATGAGCCTCCGAATGAGTCTTGGGCTTGACATGCGATACAGTTCGGGTCCTACTCCGAGTCCCGCTCGATTCTCTGAATTGCCTATCAATAGCTTTGGCAACAGCATTTTCAACTAGTGCTTGCAGTTCCGCACCAGTTACGTGAATCTTTGTGTTATCTGGGTGTTCCCCTGAACGACTGTTTGTTTCTTCCGATTTTGCCATGTAGCTTTAAGCTACATAAAGTAAGGACAAGGTCTATTTAGAAACCTAACAGTATTTTCGTTCTTGACGATTTATTAACCATGGTATTAATAACCATAATAGTTAATTCATTCAGCATTTTAACAGCATTTATCATAGAATGAAATATATATATTGGCACAATAGGCCTAGTCACTTCGGACAACTTCTAAATTTTAAATTTAGATTTTTATAGGATTAAAATTTGTATAATTAAACAGATAATCCTTTACTTGGCAGGGAGTCATAAACCACAACTGCCTTTTTGTTTTATATGACATAGTCATAACCCTAGGTATCAAGTCATTACCAGACTTGTATACAGATATAATCTGTAGGTAATTTATTAAAAGGGTGACATGGGTGATTTTACAGATCACGCTAGCCAAGAATGTTAACATGTTTACAGATGTTAACAGAGAATTGAATCTTTTTAACCAGGTTTTACCATATTGGCCAGGTCTTTTAATAAGACATTCAAGCTAGGTTTTACCTTCTTAAGATTCTTATTAAATGGCAATCAAAATAACAATTGATATTTTTCATTTATTTAAATATTATATTCATGCACATAGATAAAATGAAAAAAAAAACTTAAATTAACCATTTTAAATAAAATAGTCTAGTACAACTTTGCCCTAAACGGGACTTCTGCTCAAATAACATGCCCACGCAGGGGCTAAACCAAATAACAGACAACAACAAACAAAACAAAACAAACCCACGCAGGGGTTAAACAGAAACAACATACCCACGCAGGGGTAGAACAAGAGAAATATACCCACGCAGGGGTAGAATACAGGAATAAATGTCCTCGCAGGGACATGAGTAAATGAGCTAACAAACAAAGGATTTAATAATCCTTCTTACCCTTACCCTTGATCAAGTCAACCATCTTCTTAAACATTCCGCGGTTATGTCGGCGATCTTCCCGCATTTCCTGTCGCAATTCACGTCGCACATCGTTTATCCCTTGCAGGATTTCTTGGACTTGCGGTGGCGACATCATCGGCGCCGGCGGCGGTGGCTGATACTGCGGTGGCTGTGGAGGCTGCGGCTGCTGGTACCCTTGCGGTAAGTACCCAAAAGCTGATTGTCCCGTAGCCCAGGGACCTCCAAAAGTACTCTCCTGATTGAGAGGGTTGTAGCCTGAAGCTAACCAGTAGGGATCCCCTGTATAGTCATAACCCGGGGGAAAAGTCGGCTCAAAAGGGTTGAACTGTGCGGCGCTAGCATACGCAGGGATTGGCTCTCCAAAGTTCTGTGGTGGTGGTGGCGCAATAGGCGCAGAAGTCACCTCTGAGACGGGATGCTGAGATTCTCCCATCTCTGACTCCTCGTGAAGCGGCGAGTAGCGGCTGCTACCTGAATGTCGAGGGGTGCCAATGCGTATCCCTCCTCGCGTAGACATACGGGCGTTCCTCCTTTACCTCTGAGGCGGAGGAGGCAAAACCGGCGGTGGTGGCGGCGGCGGAGTGACCACGTCGCGCCAGAATCCCTCAGAAGGATCCTGCTGCTGCTGAGGCGGCTGCTGAAGATGCTGCTGGGAGTGATGCTGCAAGTGCACGGGAGAGCTGTGGTAGGACTGGTGCATGGGGGAGTTATGGTAGCTAGGGGTATACACCCAGTCGTGCTGCTTAAACCTCTCCTCGTAGCTGTCAACACCATTGTAGGGTGATCCCCTGAACGGTGACCCATCAGATATCTCAATGGGGTGGTTTGGTGTGCCGGACGGTGGCATGGAAGGATCGGTGTCCTCATCGACCTCCATCTCATTGCCACCAGAGAAGTGGTCTTCAGGTCCAAGTGGGTTATGACCCACTGGTTCTTCCAAGTAGGCATCAGGGTTGTACAGGCCCTGATAGACGGGTGCTGGGTAGTCATAAGGCGACTGGGGTAGAGGAATGAAGGATCCATGGGAGTTGTGGGGCCCATTTTCAGAGTGAGGCCCAAAAGAGTGGGGTAGGGAAGGTGAGGTACTCAGCGAGTGCCTGGCGGGTTCAGCGAACGATCTCCAAAGGTCGTGGGCAGCAGTGTTGTGGGATGCTGATGGGGTTCGCCTATGCGAAGGCCCTGCTTCGTGATCATGGGAGGTTGCGAATCCTCCTCGTCCCCTTCCTCGTACGCGTGGCGGCATTTTGATCCTGTCAAAAATCAAACAAGTTGCACAACAAAAATATATATGAGACAATGCTAAAAAATAAATAAACGAAATTCTGAACATTTCCTAAGTTCTTTGTCTAGACTCGAAAATCGAGGAATGTGCAATTGTGTAACTGAGATTAAACACAAAAGACTAGTGTTTAATTCACTCAGCGTTGGCTCTGATACCGACCTGTCACACCCCGATCTCCACGTGTCACCGGTGGGCCCGGTGTGGGGTACAGTGACGTAGTTGGCATCGTCATAGACAAAAAACACAATATAATAATGCACAGCGGAAGCAGAAATAGATTCATTTCAACTTTAATTAAAATGTAATAATAAATATCACAAGTAGTTGAAACGGATCCACAGGCGGATCAAATAAAATAAGATATATTGTTCAACAGTTTATTGTCGTCCGAGCTTGCGAGACTATTGTGGACGCTCTTTAGGAAACAGCCAGCCTAGTACGTATAGTACCTGCACTTAACCTTTTGGGAAAATACGTCAGTTTACACTGGTAAATACAAATTAACTGACTCATTTTAAAAATGATTGAAAATTGATTTAAATGCACATGGCATAAAAATATTTTTATAACTTGGGATAATTATGCAATATAAACTTGTGAACGAATTACATGCTACTCGTACGTTTGGTAGCCCGGGATCTTGTCCGGGTTAAAGATTAATTGACACACCACATTAAAGAGTTATACACGACGGGTGTACGCCTACACCCCGTGCTCTGGTCGTGGCCATCTCGTAAGATAATGCCAAGGATATCCGGGACACGGTCATTAACCCCCCCAAGGCTTAAAGTAAAACAAGACTGTTTAAACGAGCCGAAAAAACTATTCCAATTGCATACCCAAGGGTGCAAGATTTGTGCGCTCGATCAAGCGGCATTCTATATACCGTACCCCAAGCCTGTATAGGGAAAATAAGTCAAAATGTATTTACCTGAGTAAGTATGAATCACAATTGGTAAGTGTAGATAGCTTTTACTGGGCCTCCTATTCTAGAACAAAGGTTTATAATAACCTATTAGATTCCTAACGGGTCTTTATTTAAGCCTAAGCTTAGACCGGTTAGTTTTAAGGACGATACGGCACAAGCGCACGATTAAGCGAAATACCGGATAGAATGTGATTTAGACCCGACAATTTTGAATACTTGTATAATATGGGTATACTAAATACATTCTGGATTTTGAGACAAAAATGATATCGTTTGACCCGTTTCGGTCAATTTACGCAAACTAGTTACGTAAACCGAACCGAACGCAAAAAGGGCGTTACGGTAACCAAAAGAGTCATATGTAAGTTCCCTGAGATAATATGCTTTAAATATGATATAATATCAGCAAGTTATGTCCTATTATGCCCCGAATGTATTTAAACTCAATTTACGCCTCATAAGGGCATTTTGGTCATTTAAAAGATTATAAAAGAGTTGAATTAGAAATCTGAGTTACAGGTCTGATTTATACAGTAAATATACTTAGTTTGACATGTTATAACAGTAGGGTATGACCCGTATACAAAACTTATCATTTAAAATCAAACTATGCACCGTAGGGGTATTTTGGTAATTTCACAAGGGCTAAAAATGCCAAAACTGGAAATCTGAGTTCAAGAACCTATACTTACTGTTATTATATGAAAATATGCTAAATATATCAGTGGGTATGAGTCTTATATGTTTAATATGAGCATAACGCTTACTATGCGCTAAAAACGCTAAAAATGCGATTTAGAGCCGTTTCCGGGTTTTTAAAAGAAAGCTGAGATTTTTATATTTCCAGAATGCTCAAAATAATTTATTTAACAAATAAATCAGTAGAAAAAGGTTTGGGGTCAAAAGGATGTATAAAACTCATTTTATGGCTTAAACGGTCAAAACCGGCATTAACCGAATCGACTTAGCGACGTATGATCCGATCAGCCAAAAATTAAATAAAAATCTTCAAAAATCCCAGAATATTATATAACATCAGTGGGTAAAAAGTTTTATATCGAAAAGTGGCCTTAAATAGGTTATACGCTAAATGCGCCGTTTATTTAACATAAAGATATAGTTTTACGATATCGGCCATAACTAAAAATCTGGACCACCAACTGATCTCAAATTTTCGGTGCAAGTTTATAAATTAATAATAAAGATTTCTACTCTTTCACTTTTCCAAAAATCACGTTTTATATCAAAAAGGGCAAAATAGTCAACTTTTAAGCATAATCGGAAACATGCATATGAATCGGTTAAGCATAGACTCAAGATGTAAAAATTCCAGAAAGTTATACATAAATAAAAATGGTCAAAAATAAACTCTAATACAGATCTCAAACATGCATGCACGGATCCGAATCGAGAGTCAACGAAAAAGTCGTTTTATAAGACTTTCGGTTCCGATCCGAGTTTATACTAAAGATTGTCGAGTTGATTATGATAAAACACATTCTTATATTCATTATAAGTTATTTATGATGATCAAACTGATTGCATGTCATCTACATTACCATTTATGCTATATTTTGCAAAAACGATTTCTGTTGACTTTTTAAGAACATCTTTGACTCGACAAATAGCATGCTTAGAGTGGGAATCAGAGAATACCCTTTTGAGGGTTTGTTTCCCACATAAATACCAACTTATAAGTGGTTTCAATTTGAGAAATGACAGAGCCAAACTCGTTTAATCGAAAAGTCAAACTATATGAACAACGGTTTGACTTTTAACTAATAATCTATGCTAGAACGGATTAGAGGATGATATGAATGCTTACAAAGGTCCTAATGAAGCCTAGAAAACACTTGGAGGCTGCCTTGACGACCAGAAAGCTCCTGGAATGCCTTGTGAAGTTTTGATAGTTGTGATGTTCTTGTTTACAATGCAAATGCCTCAAAAAAATGGAGAAATGATCTGATTATAAAGTGAATTCAGGAGTTGTAAGAGTGCACCAGGTGTCCTAGACATGCATGGCCATCTATTGGTGAGAATTGGAGGTGATCCCAGCTGTTTCCCACTCAAAAAATGGACTAAACAGCCCCTGCTCGCGATCTGCTGCACCTGGGTTTATTGGCAGCTGCCAAACTTTGTTAATTATTGGCAGTTTTGGTCCCTGTCCTTGCACGCGAGGTTTTGGCTATGAATCTTGACTCGTAAACCCTCAAATCTGGTTTTTAAGAACCTTGGGACATTTACCAACATGGTAATGTCCTCGGATAACTTTGCGCTCACCCGAAAAGTCATGAAATTCGACGTTGACGCTTTTAACCCCTCAAGTACGGTTTTGGCCATAACTTTCTCATACGATAACGAAACTTCATGAAATTTTTACCACATATTCTAGTGAGTATATTTTAGCATTACAAAGCTTAGGGTCTGCCAAAAGTTCACTCAGAGGTATAAATTCAACATGTTGACACTTTTAGCCCCTATAGTTTGTAATTCCTCACTTTTGTGCAATTTCCGCTTCGTATGATCCATGATCCATCCGTTTAAGGTTATAAACATTATGTAGGGTTATTATGGAGTCTATTTAGCCATTGTTGACACTTTGGACCCTTACGTTCCATAGTTTTCACCTTTTGTCAACTTTAGTCCCTCTAAAGTTTGTTTTCACATACCGGAACCCTATGACACGTGTCAATACATTATTGGACGTAAATTTTCGAGGTGTTACATCCTCACCCCCTTAAAAGAAATCTCGACCTCGAGATTTAATGAAACAAATGAGGATATTTCTCTTTCATCGTGGATTCCACTTCCCACGTATATTCGGGACCTCTACGGGCATCCCACTTGACCTTAACAATAGGTATGTACTTTCTCCGGAGCTTCTTTACCTGTCGATCCTCAATCGACAATGGTTTTTCCACGAACTTCAAACTCTCATCTATGTGTATATCTGTATGCGGTATAACCAGTGATTCATCAGCGAAACACTTCTTCAAATTACAGATGTGGAACACATTATGAATAGCGCTAAGTTCTTCAGGCAAGTTTAACTTGTAAGCAACTGCTCCGACACGTTCGATGATCTCGAAAGGTCCTATGTATCTCGGGCTTAGCTTGCCCTTCTTACCAAATCGCATCACCCCCTTCCAGGGCGATACTTTAAGCAACGCTTTATCACCTACATCGAAGTGAAAATCTTTGCGCTTAGGATCCGCATAACTCTTCTGCCTATCCCTGGCAGCTTTCAAACGATCGCGGATCTGAACGATCTTGTCCGTCGTCTCAAAAACGATATCTGGTCCTGATAGTTGGACATCTCCAACTTCTGCCCAACAGATGGGCGATCTACCCTTTCTACCGTATAGGGCCTTAAAAGGCGCAGCTTTTATGCTGGAGTGGTAGCTATTGTTGTAGGAGAATTCAATTAGTGGTAGGTTCTTATCCCAACTACCACCCAAGTCGATCGCACATGCACGCAGCATGTCTTCCAAAGTTTGAATAGTACGCTCACTCTGACCGTCGGTCTGAGGATGATAAGCCGTACTAAAATTCAAACGAGTGCCCAATGATTGTTGGAAACTCTTCCAAAAATGTGACGTATACCTAGTATCTCTATCGGAGATAATAGATACAGGTATACCATGTAGCGCTACAATCTTATCAACGTATAATTGAGCTAACATATCGGAGCTATACGTCTCATTGATTGGTAGAAAATGAGCTGACTTCGTCAGTCTATCTACTATGACCCATATGGTATCATTTTGCTTTTCTCGTCTTTGGTAACTTGGTGATGAAATCCATTGTCACCATTTCCCATTTCCACTTGGGAATTTCAGGCTGCTAAAGCAAACCTGACGGTTTCTGATGCTCCGCTTTGACTTGCGCACAAGTCAAACATTTAGCTACATGTTCAGCTACGGACTTTTTCAAACCAATCCACCAGTAGTTTGCTTTTAGATCCTGGTACATCTTATCAGCTCCAGGATGAACAGAATATTTAGAGCTGTGGGCTTCCTGGAGGATAACATCCCGAAGTCCTCCATAAACTGGAACCCATATTCGTCCGTTTAGTCGTAGCATTCCATCCTTGTCGTAGGATAACTGCTCCTCAGTTACTCCTAACTTTTCTTCAGGATAGTTAGCTTCCAACACAGCTTCCTTCTGTGCAGCTAACACCCTTTCGTTCAAATTATTCCTTATCTCAATGCGCTTGGCATTGATTCTGATCGGTTTCACTCTTTCTTTCCTGCTTAAGGCGTCGGCAACTACATTGGTCTTGCCTGGATGGTATCTTTTTTCACAGTCGTAATCATTTAGAGTTTCCATCCATCGCCTTAGTCGCATGTTCAATTCCTTCTGATTGAACAAGTGTTGAAGACTCTTGTGATCCGAATAAATTATACACTTGGTTCCATACAAGTAATGTCTCCATAGCTTCAATGCAAATACAACGACACCCAATTCCAAGTCGTGGGTGGTGTAGTTCTTTTCATGCACCTTGAGCTGTCGAGAAGCGTAGGCAATGACTTTGCCTCTTTGCATGAGTACACAGCCCATACCAGTATGTGACGCATCACAATACACCACAAATTCTTCTATGCCATCAGGCAATGTCAACACTGGTGCATTGCTTAATTTCTTCTTCAAAATGTCAAAGGCTTCCTGCTGCTTAGGGCCCCAATCAAACTTAATCTTCTTACGAGTCAACGAAGTTAGGGGCGCAGCAATCCTCGAAAAGTTTTCAATGAATCGCCTATAATATCCTGCCAATCCAAGGAAACTGCGAATCTCAGTAGGGGTCTTCGGCTCCTGCCAGTTCATAACTGCTTCTACCTTAGCGGGATCCACTTGGATACCACGCTCGCTTACCACATGTCCAAGAAATTGGACTTCTCGAAGCCAAAATTCACACTTCGAAAATTTGGCATAAAGTTTCTCCTGATGCAGAAGTTTGAGAATACAACGAAGGTGTTTCTCATGGTCAGCTTGGCTCTTCGAGTAGATAAGGATGTCGTCAATAAAGACGATGACAAATTTATCCAAATAAGGCTTGCAGACGCGATTCATAAGATCCATGAATGCGGCTGGTGCGTTAGTGAGCCCAAAAGGCATCACTAGGAACTCATAATGTCCATAACGAGTCCTAAACGCTGTCTTGTGTACGTCTTCCTCCTTGACCTTCAACTGGTGATAGCCTGACCTCAAGTCGATCTTTGAAAAGTAGCTTGCTCCTTGCAACTGATCGAATAGGTCGTCGATCCTGGGTAACGGATATCTATTCTTAATAGTGACTTTATTAAGCTCACGGTAATCGATGCACAGGCGCATCGATCCATCCTTCTTTTTAACGAATAAGATTGGCGCTCCCCAAGGAGACGAGCTAGGTCTAATAAAACCCTTAGCTAACAGATCATCCAATTGCGTCCTCAACTCCTTCATCTCCGTTGGTGCCAACCTATATGGTGCTCTTGCTACTGGCGCTGCACCTGGGATGATGTCTATTCGAAACTCAACTTGCCTATCCGGTGGCAAACCGGGGAGTTCTTCAGGAAATACTTCAGGGTATTCTGAGATAACAGGAATATCTTCGATCTTCGGCTTTGGCTCATCAGTAGTAACTTGTGCCATATAAATGACACATCCCTTCTGCAGGCATCTGGATGCCTTGAGCATGGACACTTGCTCCGGCAATCCATGCTGGGTATCTCCTTGGATAGTGAGCGACTCACCAGACGGAGTCTTAACTACCACCTGCTTTCTGTTGCACACAATCTGGGCTTGGTTATGCGCTAACCAATCCATGCCTATCACTATATCGAATCCAGCTAGCTTAAAGGGAAGCAAGGATAACGGGAATGAATGATTCCTAATGGATATAACACATCCATCTAGAACAGTCGAGGCGGTTTCTATGGTTCCATCGGCTAATTCCACCTCATACTTCACACTTAAGGTTTTAACAGGTAGGTTTAACAATTTACAGAACTTATCATCTACAAATGACTTATCTGCTCCTGAATCAAATAGAACTCTAGCAAAAACATCATTTACAAGAAAAGTACCTGTAATGACGTTGTCGTCCTGAACTGCTTCCTTCACGTCCATTTTGAAGACTCTTGCATTGGTCTTCTTTCCCTCATCAGCTTTCTTAGCATTCTTTGGGCAATTAGGTCGGATGTGCCCTTTCTCGTTGCAACCATAACAAGTTGCATCCTTAAGTTTCTTACAATCTAATGCCTTATGATCCGGGGACTTACAAATCCCACATAATTTCTGCTGAGATTGAGATCTAGATTCCTGCCTGCATCTCCCAAATGATGCTTCCTACAAACCTTGCACCTGGGTTTCTCACCCGACTGATGATCTCCCTTCTTGAATCCCGACCCTTTCCAATGGTCGTTGTTCCCTCGGTGTCGTTTCTCCGACCTTCGTGAGGTGTCATCCTCACGTTTCCTTTTATTTTCCTCCGAGCTCTTAAGGGCTCTCAGTCTGACTACATCTTGAGTGAGGGAGAGGGATAGATCAGCTACTGATCTGAATGTCGTAGGCCTTGATGCCTTAACGCTCGCCTTGATCTCTGGTGCCAGACCCCCAATAAAACGGGCAATCCTTCGCGGCTCCGGGGTCACCAAATACGGCACTAATCGAGATAAAGTGTTGAATGTGGTGAGATATGCCTGACAGTCGAGGTTCTTCATCACTAGGGATACGAAATCCGACTCAATCCTCTCGACCTCATGTTGCGGGCAGAAATTTTCTTTGATCAGGGCTACAAACTGATCCCATGACATATCGTAGAGAGTGGCCTTACCGGCAGCTTGCAGGAGCGATTTCCACCATGCTAGAGCATCTCCTTTAAATGACTGGGACACGTACTTCACTACGTCCCTATCAGCACACCCGCTGATATCAACAACCGTATCCATCTCATCTAACCACGTCATGCAGTCAACTGCTCCTTTTTCCCCAGTAAAATCTCTGGGTTTGCATGAAACGAAATATTTGTACGTACAGGACTTACTGTGCGTATCATGCTTCTGCTTGAGTCCTTGTTTCGGTACGCTGCTGTGGTTGGAGGAGTGATTATCCTCATCATTCTTCTTCGGCTCATTTTTCTTAGAAGACGGCTTACTATGAGCCTCCGAATGAGTCTTGGGCTTGACATGCGATACAGTTCGGGTCCTACTCCGAGTCCCGCTCGATTCTCTGAATTGCCTATCAATAGCTTTGGCAACAGCATTTTCAACTAGTGCTTGCAGTTCCGCACCAGTTACGTGAATCTTTGTGTTATCTGGGTGTTCCCGTGAACGACTGTTTGTTTCTTCCGATTTTGCCATGTAGCTTTAAGCTACATAAAGTAAGGACAAGGTCTATTTAGAAACCTAACAGTATTTTCGTTCTTGACGATTTATTAACCATGGTATTAATAACCATAATAGTTAATTCATTCAACATTTTAACAGCATTTATCATAGAATGAAATATATATATTGGCACAATAGGCCTAGTCACTTCGGACAACTTCTAAATTTTAAATTTAGATTTTTATAGGATTAAAATTTGTATAATTAAACAGATAATCCTTTACTTGGCAGGGAGTCATAAACCACAACTGCCTTTTTGTTTTATATGACATAGTCATAACCCTAGGTATCAAGTCATTACCAGACTTGTATACAGATATAATCTGTAGGTAATTTATTAAAAGGGTGACATGGGTGATTTTACAGATCACGCTAGCCAAGAATGTTAACATGTTTACAGATGTTAACAGAGAATTGAATCTTTTTAACTAGGTTTTACCATATTGGCCAGGTCTTTTAATAAGACATTCAAGCTAGGTTTTACCTTCTTAAGATTCTTATTAAATGGCAATCAAAATAACAATTGATATTTTTCATTTATTTAAATATTATATTCATGCACATAGATAAAATGAAAAAAAAACTTAAATTAACCATTTTAAATAAAATAGTCTAGTACAACTTTGCCCTAAACGGGACTTCTGCTCAAATAACATGCCCACGCAGGGGCTAAACCAAATAACAGACAACAACAAACAAAACAAAACAAACCCACGCAGGGGTTAAACAGAAACAACATACCCACGCAGGGGTAGAACAAGAGAAATATACCCACGCAGGGGTAGAATACAGGAATAAATGTCCTCGCAGGGACATGAGTAAATGAGCTAACAAACAAAGGATTTAATAATCCTTCTTACCCTTACCCTTGATCAAGTCAACCATCTTCTTAAACATTCCGCGGTTATGTCGGCGATCTTCCCGCATTTCCTGTCGCAATTCACGTCGCACATCGTTTATCCCTTGCAGGATTTCTTGGACTTGCGGTGGCGACATCATCGGCGCCGGCGGCGGTGGCTGATACTGCGGTGGCTGTGGAGGCTGCGGCTGCTGGTACCCTTGCGGTAAGTACCCAAAAGCTGATTGTCCCGTAGCCCAGGGACCTCCAAAAGTACTCTCCTGATTGAGAGGGTTGTAGCCTGAAGCTAACCAGTAGGGATCGCCTGTATAGTCATAACCCGGGGGAAAAGTCGGCTCAAAAGGGTTGAACTGTGCGGCGCTAGCATACGCAGGGATTGGCTCTCCAAAGTTCTATGGTGGTGGTGGCGCAATAGGCGCAAAAGTCACCTCTGAGACGGGATGCTGAGATTCTCCCATCTCTGACTCCTCGTGAAGCGGCGAGTAGCGGCTGCTACCTGAATGTCGAGGGGTGCCAATGCGTATCCCTCCTCACGTAGACATACGGGCGTTCCTCCTTTGCCTCTGAGGCGGAGGAGGCAAAACCGGCGGTGGTGGCGGCGGCGGAGTGACCACGTCGCGCCAGAATCCCTCAGAAGGATCCTGCTGCTGCTGAGGCGGCTGCTGAAGATGCTGCTGGGAGTGATGCTGCAAGTGCACGGGAGAGCTGTGGTAGGACTGGTGCATGGGGGAGTTATGGTAGCTAGGGGTATACACCCAGTCGTGCTGCTTAAACCTCTCCTCGTAGCTGTCAACACCATTGTAGGGTGATCCCCTGAACGGTGACCCATCAGATATCTCAATGGGGTGGTTTGGTGTGCCGGACGGTGGCATGGAAGGATCGGTGTCCTCATCGACCTCCATCTCATTGCCACCAGAGAAGTGGTCTTCAGGTCCAAGTGGGTTATGACCCACTGGTTCTTCCAAGTAGGCATCAGGGTTGTACAGGCCCTGATAGACGGGTGCTGGGTAGTCATAAGGCGACTGGGGTAGAGGAATGAAGGATCCATGGGAGTTGTGGGGCCCATTTTCAGAGTGAGGCCCAAAAGAGTGGGGTAGGGAAGGTGAGGTACTCAGCGAGTGCCTGGCGGGTTCAGCGAACGATCTCCAAAGGTCGTGGGCAGCAGTGTTGTGGGATGCTGATGGGGTTCGCCTATGCGAAGGCCCTGCTTCGTGATCATGGGAGGTTGCGAATCCTCCTCGTCCCCTTCCTCGTACGCGTGGCGGCATTTTGATCCTGTCAAAAATCAAACAAGTTGCACAACAAAAATATATATGAGACAATGCTAAAAAATAAATAAACGAAATTCTGAACATTTCCTAAGTTCTTTGTCTAGACTCGAAAATCGAGGAATGTGCAATTGTGTAACTGAGATTAAACACAAAAGACTAGTGTTTAATTCACTCAGCGTTGGCTCTGATACCGACCTGTCACACCCCGATCTCCACGTGTCACCGGTGGGCCCGGTGTGGGGTACAGTGACGTAGTTGGCATCGTCATAGACAAACAACACAATATAATAATGCACAACGGAAGCAGAAATAGATTCATTTCAACTTTAATTAAAATGTAATAATAAATATCACAAGTAGTTGAAACGGATCCACAGGCGGATCAAATAAAATAAGATATATTGTTCAACAGTTTATTGTCGTCCGAGCTTGCGAGACTATTGTGGACGCTCTTTAGGAAACAGCCAGCCTAGTACGTATAGTACCTGCACTTAACCTTTTGGGAAAATACGTCAGTTTACACTGGTAAATACAAATTAACTGACTCATTTTAAAAATGATTGAAAATTGATTTAAATGCACATGGCATAAAAATATTTTTATAACTTGGGATAATTATGCAATATAAACTTGTGAACGAATTACATGCTACTCGTACGTTTGGTAGCCCGGGATCTTGTCCGGGTTAAAGATTAATTGACACACCACATTAAAGAGTTATACACGACGGGTGTACGCCTACACCCCGTGCTCTGGTCGTGGCCATCTCGTAAGATAATGCCAAGGATATCCGGGACACGGTCATTAACCCCCCAAAGGCTTAAAGTAAAACAAGACTGTTTAAACGAGCCGAACAAACTATTCCAATTTCATACCCAAGGGTGCAAGATTTGTGCGCTCGATCAAGCGGCATTCTATATACCGTACCCCAAGCCCGTATAGGGAAAATAAGTCAAAATGTATTTACCTGAGTAAGTATGAATCACAATTGGTAAGTGTAGATAGCTTTTACTGGGCCTCCTATTCTGGAACAAAGGTTTATAATAACCTATTAGATTCCTAACGGGTCTTTATTTAAGCCTAAGCTTAGACCGGTTAGTTTTAAGGACGATACGGCACAAGCGCACGATTAAGCGAAATACCGGATAGAATGTGATTTAGACCCGACAAGTTTGAATACTTGTATAATATGGGTATACTAAATACATTCTGGATTTTGAGACAAAAAATGATATCGTTTGACCCGTTTCGGTCAATTTACGCAAACTAGTTACGTAAACCGAACCGAACGCAAAAAGGGCGTTACGGGTAACCAAAAGAGTCATATGCAAGTTCCCTGAGATAATATGCTTTAAATATGATATAATATCAGCAAGTTATGTCCTATTATGCCCCGAATGTATTTAAACTCAATTTACGCCTCATAAGGGCATTTTGGTCATTTAAAAGATTATAAAAGAGTTAAATTAGAAGTCTGAGTTACAGGTCTGATTTATACAGTAAATATACTTAGTTTGACATGTTATAACAGTAGGGTATGACCCGTATACAAAACTTATCATTTAAAATCAAACTATGCACCGTAGGGGTATTTTGGTAATTTCACAAGGGCTAAAAATGCCAAAACTGGAAATCTGAGTTCAAGAACCTATACTTACTGTTATTATATGAAAATATGCTAAATATATCAGTGGGTATGAGTCTTATATGTTTAATATGAGCATAACGCTTACTATGCGCTAAAAACGCTAAAAATGCGATTTAGAGCCGTTTCCGGGTTTTTAAAAGAAAGCTGAGATTTTTATATTTCCAGAATGCTCAAAATAATTTATTTAACAAATAAAATCAGTAGAAAAAGGTTTGGGGTCAAAAGGATGTATAAAACTCATTTTATGGCTTAAACGGTCAAAACCGGCATTAACCGAATCGACTTAGCGACGTATGATCCGATCAGCCAAAAATTAAATAAAAATCTTCAAAAATCCCAGAATATTATATAACATCAGTGGGTAAAAAGTTTTATATCGAAAAGTGGCCTTAAATAGGTTATACGCTAAATGCGCCGTTTATTTAACATAAAGATATAGTTTTACGATATCGGCTATAACTAAAAATCTGGACCACCAACTGAACTCAAATTTTCGGTGCAAGTTTATAAATTAATAATAAAGAGTTCTACTCTTTCACTTTTCCAAAAATCACGTTTTATATCAAAAAGGGCAAAATAGTCAACTTTTAAGCATAATCGGAAACATGCATATGAATCGGTTAAGCATAGACTCAAGATGTAAAAATTCCAGAAAGTTATACATAAATAAAAATGGTCAAAAATAAACTCTAATACAGATCTCAAACACGCATGCACGGATCCGAATCGAGAGTCAACGAAAAAGTCGTTTTATAAGACTTTCGGTTCCGATCCGAGTTTATACTAAAGATTGTCGAGTTGATTATGATAAAACACATTCTTATATTCATTATAAGTTATTTATGATGATCAAACTGATTGCATGTCATCTACATTACCATTTATGCTATATTTCGCAAAAACGATTTCTGTTGACTTTTTAAGAACATCTTTGACTCGACAAATAGCATGCTTAGAGTGGGAATCAGAGAATACCCTTTTGAGGGTTTGTTTCCCACATAAATACCAACTTATAAGTGGTTTCAATTTGAGAAATGACAGAGCCAAACTCGTTTAATCGAAAAGTCAAACTATATGAACAACGGTTTGACTTTTAACTAATAATCTATGCTAGAACGGATTAGAGGATGATATGAATGCTTACAAAGGTCCTAATGAAGCCTAGAAAACACTTGGAGGCTGCCTTGACGACCAGAAAGCTCCTGGAATGCCTTGTGAAGTTTTGATAGTTGTGATGTTCTTGTTTACAATGCAAATGCCTCAAAAAAATGGAGAAATGATCTGATTATAAAGTGAATTCAGGAGTTGTAAGAGTGCACCAGGTGTCTTAGACATGCATGGCCATCTATTGGTGAGAATTGGAGGTGATCCCAGCTGTTTCCCACTCAAAAAATGGACTAAACAGCCCCTGCTCGCGATCTGCTGTACCTGGGTTTATTGGCAGCTGCCAAACTTTGTTAATTATTGGCAGTTTTGGTCCATGTCCTTGCACGCGAGGTTTTGGCTATGAATCTTGACTCGTAAACCCTCAAATCTGGTTTTTAAGAACCTTGGGACATTTACCAACATGGTAATGTCCTCGGATAACTTTGCGCTCATCCGAAAAGTCATGAAATTCGACGTTGACGCTTTTAACCCCTCAAGTACGCTTTTGGCCATAACTTTCTCATACGATAACGAAACTTCATAAAATTTTTACCACATATTCTAGTGAGTATATTTTAGCATTACAAAGCTTCGGGTCTGCCAAAAGTTCACTCAGAGGTATAAATTCAACATGTTGACACTTTTAGCCCCTATAGTTTGTAATTCCTCACTTTTGTGCAATTTCCGCTTCGTATGATCCATGATCCATCCGTTTAAGGTTATAAACATTATGTAGGGTTATTATGGAGTCTATTTAACCATTGTTGACACTTTGGACCCTTACGTTCCATAGTTTTCACCTTTTGTCAACTTTAGTCCCTCTAAAGTTTGTTTTCACATACCGGAACCCTATGACACGTGTCAATACATTATTGGACGTAAATTTTCGAGGTGTTACATAGAGGGACTAAAAGCGTCAATATGTTTAATTATACCTCTGAATGACCTTTTTAGCGAACCCGAAGCATCGTGATGTTTAATAATACTATCAAGGATGTCTAATATGGATTAGATGAGGCTTCAATGCAATTAGACGATGAGATGCGCAAGTTTGCGCAATAGAGGGGCCTAAAGCGTCAACTTTTGAATCTACGCCTTTCGGTGACCATTTAAGTGAACGAGAGCATAGTAATATTTAAGTATACGCTTGGGAATGCCTATTATGGGTCATGGAAGGCTTGGATGTCATTAAATGGCATTCCGCGCTACTTTGCGCAATTAAGGGACTAATTGCGTCAAACTGCAAAAGGAGGTCGAATCGTATGGTAACGGACCTTCCGGAATATGTTAATAAGTTAATCATACCCTATTTACCCTTTTTACAGCTTAGATATAGGCCTAGAGGTGTTCGGTGCGCAAAAATAAACTTTTATGTCATGCAGGGACTAAAAGTGTCAAAAAGTGCACAAGTTTGCACTTTTGCGCATATCTCGCATTCTGAATATCCCCGGACACCCAAAAATTTATGTAAGCACTAAAATATTTTATTTTAGTGTGTGGCATGATAAAATTCCACTCATCGCGTAATTTGGATCGTTTTTAGCGTTCGTCCGTGTTTCGTCGTAATTAGCCGAACAACGGGACCGTACGACCAAACGAACCGGCATCCGAGATGTTTTTAAACATATTTTAAGTTCCCTATACTTTAACTTCATTTTAGAGCTTTGAAATGAGGTTAACGGGGCTTAAACGTGTCAAAAAATGCATCGAAAACCAAGTTTGGGGGTGCAGGGGCCTGTTTTGCCATTTTTGAAAGTTGCTGACCTGCAAGGCCCTTACGGTCCGTATGGACCTTTGCTTACGGTCCGTAAGGCATCCCCAGACCAGCAAAATCTGTTTCCAGCTATTTCCAGCTCATTCCAGCTCTTGCAAATGGTTTTTGATCATTCTATGGGCCAATTTTGATGGTTTTCAAGTGCCCCTTGTATTTGTAAACCATGTGCCCACATGGATGGTTGAGATTGAAGCTCGGTTTTCGACAAACGATCCTAACGGTTCTCAAAAACCTATAAATACCCCCCCTTGTTTTGGGTTTCACTTGCACCTTCCCTCCATTCTGAATTCTCTGCATTCTTTGAGGGTCTTGAGCTTCTTGAGAACCTCTTTCAAGTCCTTTGGACTTTTGTAAGTGAATCCTTTCATGCTTAGTTATTTGTTTAGCGTTTAAACCGAAAAGTCAAGCGTTATCGATAAACACTTTGACTTTTAATCGGTTGATCCGTGGTTCGCGTTGAACATGGCTACGTGATCGTAATTAGGTAGGTGTTTAACCCTCTAAAGGGCATCTCCTAATTACCACGTTTACTTAGTTTAATTGTCGGGTCAAATTAAAGTCAATCGGGTTTGTTTTAAATAAAATTCATAACTAATGATATAAAATCTTTAAAATCGGTTTTGTCACTTTAACGACTTGGTAAATATTAGTTGAACATGTCTAAACATGATTCAACCCGGCAATTCTAAGTATAGGCTCGGTTCGCAACCGAAAGTCGCAAAGTTTGACCTTTGCTTTGACTTTCAGTTCTGACCCGAATTAGACTTATTTAGATATGCCTTAGGATTGCTTTAGGATCATGTTATAGGTTAGTGTAACCCTCTGAGGTTATACAACCTAAATCCTTAGTTATCCTATTCAATTGCAAGTATCCGTTATATGCCGAATTATTGACCGTTATGCCCTTTTGACCTTAAAACAATATTTTTGAAAATGTGAGAGGATAGAAACCTTCACTACTGAATTATAAACTTGTCCATAAAATTTGACATCAGTTTGAGGTCTAGATTAGGAGTTATGCTCAATAGCATAATTAGAAGCTTCTTTAGTAATTAAATAGCGTAAATTGCATATAGCCTATCTAAACCCAAATTTTTATACAAAACTTTGTACCTACTGTATTAAAATAATATTTTGGGATTTTTAGAAATTTTTATTTAATTTTAGGCTGAGCATAACTTAGTGTTCTAAGCTTAATTCGGCTAATGCCGATTTTGCCCTTTTGGGCTATAAAATAAGTTTTATATATCCGATTGACCCCAAACCTTTTTCTACTGATCTAATATGTTAAATAAATTATTTTAAGCCTTCTGGAATTTTAAAAATATCAGCTTTCTATATAAAACCCGGAAATAGCTCCAAATCGCCTTTTTAAGCGTTTTTAACGCATAAGTATGTGCTAGAACCTATTTAAGCATATGAGGTTGAAACCTACTGATGTATTCAGTAAAATTTTATATTTTAAACAGTAGGAGAATATCTTAAGATCAGAATTCCAGTATTGACCTTTTAAGCATATGTGAAATTACCAAAACGCCCCTACGGAGTCTAGGAGGACTAAGATTGATAAATTTCACATAAGGACTTATACCCTACTGTTATAACTTAGTAAATTAAGTATATTTACTGATTTAATCAGACCTGTAACTCAGGTGATTATTTAAACCCTTTTACACCCTTTAAAATGACCAAAATGCCCTTATGAGGCATAAATTGGGTTTAAAACCATTTGGGGCATAATGGAAGGTATCATTCTGATATCACAACATGTTTAAGGCATATCAACTTAGGAAACTTGTATTTGACTCTTATGGTTACTCGCTACGCACTTTATGCGTTCGGATCGGCGTAGGTAACTAGCTTACCCATTATAGCCGAAACGGGTCAAACCATATCATTTCGGTCTCAAAATTCAGAATGTGATTAAGTTACCCATATTAAACAAGTATGCAAGCTTGTTGGGTCAAAACCACATTCTAAAAACGGTCTTCGCCTTATCGTGCGTTTAAACCGTAATCTTCATTTAAGAACTAACCGGTCTAGGCTTAGGCCAAATTAAAGACCCGTTAGAAATCTAATAGGTTATTAAAAACCTTCGTTCCAGATTTAGGAGCCCAGTAAAAGCTATCTGTACTTGCTTGGTGGTATACGGCTGGGATTAAATTTATATTTAGCTCAGGTAAATACTTTTAACTTATTTTCCGTTATACGGGCTTGGGGGTACGGTATATAAAATACCGCTTGATCGGGCAATTGACCCTATCTCATTAGTAGTTGGGTATTATCAATGTGACCCGTTTGAAAACTAGTTTTGTTTGTTTTAAGCCTTTGGGAGCTTAATGACCATGTCCTGGATATCCTTGGCATCATTTTAAGAAATGGCCACGACCTTGACACCCGGGTGTAGGCGTACACCCGGTAATATGTCCATATTTATTAAGGTATAAACGTTGGCTTCCCGCCGCGGACTTATACTGAGTGGTGTGTCAATTAACCTTAAACCCGGCACGACCCAGGCGACTGAACGCATAACGAACATGTAATTCTTTTACAAGTTAACTTTGATTAATTATTCCCAAGTTATAAAATGTTTTGTGCCTTGTGCATTCAAATCAATTTTTAAAACCTTTTCAAAATGAGTCAGTTAAATTGTATTTACCAGTGAAAACTGACGTATTTTCCCAAAAAGACTAAGTGAAGGTACTATGCGTAATAGGCTGGTTTCTCCTAGCATCAAATAGAAGTCTCGCAAGCCTAGATGCCTGAAGTCTGTTGAACAATGTTTTATTTTATTTTGCGATCCGCCTGTGGATCCTTTACTTTCCGTTTGTAATACCTGGATATTACTTTATATCGAATTGTAATATTTTCATCTTTTGCTTCCGCTGTGCATTTTAAATTGTGTTGTTTGACTATGATGATATCAACTACGTCACGATACTCCCCACCGGGCCCACCGGTGACACGTGGAAAATTGGGGTGTGACAAGTTACCTGAACTGGGCGATTTGTTGCAGATTGTGCAGCACGGGGCCGTGTTGGGTGGACACGGCCCGTGCTGAGCCTACTGTAATGGGAGATTGTTGTCGGATTGCTCTGTTTTAGTGCATGGGGCTATGTTTCTCGTTTCCCTTGTTATCCTTCACCATCCAGAGTGTGTTTTATTTCTTATAACACCATCTAAACCATCAATTCATTAATAATCATAGAGAGGATTACATAGTCCTAAATATTACTAAGTTAGATAAGTAAGCACAAGAAGCATAAACTATGGAGTCCTAGCCTACAAGTTATTTTAATTAGCCTAATTCCAAGAAGCTAATAGTCTTGGTTGGTTGTGGCTTCATAGAACTCCTTCTTCCGGGCATAGACTCCTCATATGTCGGCGAGCCACTCCTTTATTTCCCTTGGGAGGAGAAAAGAGGGCTCGTTAGCGTCGGTTTGAGGAGGTGCAACTTCCACCGGGACTTCTTGTAGATCTTCAAGGGGAGGTTCCGCTGGAATGTCATCCCATCCGGTCGGGTTGTTGACTCCAAGTGCTAGGTTCCAATCCTCTTGAGGGAGGACGGGTTCCATTGGAGGTGTTACAAGAATGTTTAACCTTTGGTGCAATAGGTTAATTTCTTGAAAACTATTTTCCAGCCCCACTGTAAGATAATTTATACGGTCAATTAGGATTTCCACAACCGAAGTCATCTCATCGAGAGCTTCCCGAAGTGCCATGACGTAGTGTACAAGGGTAGCTTCAATGGAAGGCCTCCTTCCTCTTCTACTGTTTGTTGAATGCACGGAAGATGTTCCACTGTTTTCACTTGACATTCTACGAAAATAAACCTTAAACAACTTATTTTTTGAAACAGTATATTGGACACGGCCCCGTGCTCATTGAGCACGGCCCCGTGTTCATCTTTCTGCAGAATTTTGTAACAAGAAATTTTGAAGTTTTAAGTTATTCCTCTAACTTATGAAGCCCGGTTGAGCAATATTAACTTAAAACCATGCTGTTTAACTTGTTTTTAACAAGATTTCTTGAACAAAACTCAATAATCCCTTCATCAAAGCTTGAAACTTTAAGCTTTAATGGAGGTTTATGGAGAAATATGAAGAAGAAGGAAATGGACAAAAGAGGAAAGGACAAGATGGTTGTTGGAACCTTCTTTTAGAACATACCTTGGATGGTAGGAGAGAAGATCCCTTCAAATCTCTGTCCCTAGATGGTCCAAATGTGCAGAATTCTTGGCTGCATTTATAGAAAATGACAGCGTGCTGTAGGGATGGGCTTTTTTTTCCCAAATACTCGTACTCGTACCCGCACCGTACCCGTACCCGTACCTGTACCCGTACCCGTACCGATTTTAGGTATTTGGTACATGTATCGGTACTCAGTTTTATTGAGTTTGGTATTCGGTACTTTCGGTATTGGTACGGGTATGGGTACTGGTACTGAATTTTATGTATATCTTTAAAAGTTTTTTTGTACTATGTTTTATTTCATACTATGGTATTTATAGTGTACTCGTATTGATTTTACCTATATGGTACCCGTATCGTACTATATTGGTACTCATGTCAATTTTACCTATTTAGTACTCGTACAAGTGCTCAAAAAGTAAATAAAAACAAAATGGTACCAAAGGAGGTACTATACCGAAAATACCCGTACTCGTACCCGTACCGTACCTATATATTTGGTACGGTATTTGGTACCTAGTTTTGTTCAAATTCGGTACCGGTATTTTCGGTACCGGTACGGGTATAGGTACGGGTACTGTACCAATCCCATCCCTAGCGCGCTGGACACGGCCCCGTGTGCAGGTAGGATCCTGACACAGTTTGTCCGTATTCTGACGTAAAAGTCAGAAGGGAATCTTTTGGTGGACACGGAGGCGTGTTGGTTGGACACGGCCCCGTGTCGAAGGGCTGTTTATGAAGTTTGTCTATTTCTAAGGAACTTATCCGGATCGGGTGGTTCCTTACTGGATGGAACAACCCCAAAGTGCCTAAGATACCTTAATTGACCTTGGTTAAGACGAGAACGCAAGAGGTTGTTGGTGAGGGTGATTCCTATGCTATATGTAGGTGGACAAGTCCAACCCTTTTCCGGGCTCTCGTTAAAGAAGGTGTATGCCGAATCGCTCAGGTCTATGTATGCACCGAACGAAGTCGATGGAGAGTCCTTCACGGCACAATCGACACAGGGACGGCTATCGTCCAAGTCTTTGCTAGAGTCGAAGGTATTATCGGGAGCAACGAGGTTGTTTGAATACGATCCCAACACTTCTTCTTGGTTATTGTCTTGAGATGAATTTAGAAAATCCATCCTAAGTTCTTTTAACCAATTAAGAATCAGATCTTCTAGTTGAAATAGTTCATCAAGAAGCATTTCTCTTAAACTATCTGGTTGGGCGCCTTCGAGGGAGAGATAAGGATTATTTTTACTTTCGCCCCTCTTAAGGATACAGGGAAACGATGGGTCTATATAGTGGGACTTATAGTTTAGAAAATAACATTCTAATTCTTTATGTCCGCCTCCACATAATTGACACCATGTACCATAAGAGTGCCGAAAGTAAAAAAATCGTCATCACTCATTTTTGTGTCAGAATTTACCAACCGTCGAGATCTTACGGTTCTGTTTTCAGCAACTGAATCTTGGGCACGGGGGTGTGTTGAGTGGACACGGCCCCGTGTTCAGCTAACTGTCTGACTTAAAACAGGATTGCCAGTTCCAAAGATTGGGCACGGGGCGTGTTCAGCGGGCACGGCCCGTGCTGAGTTCTGAAGAAGCTGAAAAATTAAGAAAATCCTAAAAATTAAAAAGAAAATAAAAAAAATGATTAGGCCGTTGATTCCTAACTTTCTAAAAATCCTTGTGTCCCCGGCAACGGCGCCAAAAACTTGATGTGCGTGAAGTGTGTTATAATTTGGATGTATATTTTAAGCCCTTTTTACACTTTTAGCCAAGTTTTAAATTTATAAAACACGATATTTACTAACACTAAACACACATATGGGCAAGTGCACCCATCGTGGGCGTAGTATAGTGTTGGTAAGATACCGAGCTCGTCCAAGAACACAAGAGCTTTTAGTACCGGTTTATCCTCAACGTCTAATCAAATAAAAATGTTAGAAAAAGATTTTAAACTAAGAAAATAAAACTAACTAAAATGCTGAAAATAAAAATAAAAATAAAAACAGATAGACAAGATGAATCACTTGGATCCGACTCGTGTGTTAGTGTAACCTTTGATTATTTTCGCACTTTTGCACTTGTTTAAGAGATTATCTTAGTTATTGTAGTAGACCCCTCTTTTGAAGGCGACGTTACCCTCAACGCAGTAGTTTGAGTCAGCAAGGATACAATCCTAAAGAGTCGGATTATTGAAAGATAATTAATTAAGTTATTAATGCATAATGTGGTAGGCCCCTCTTTTGAAGGCGACGTTACCCTCAGCTAAGTAGTCTGAGTCAGCAGGGATACAGTCCTAAATAGCTGGATTAAAGTTTTAATAGTAGTTTAACTTATGAGGGGATCAAAGAGTTTGGACCCCTGCCATCCAATACCTTTGGGCATTGAAGGAGGTCCTACTAAATTTAACCCAGGTCCCTTGCAGGATCTCTAAACGCTGAACAACGGCAAGACTCTTACCAAACCGTTCCCTTAACCCCCGACCAGGTAGCCAACATACCTCCATATAGACCGTGGAGATATGAATGGTGAAAATCTTTTATTTTATATAGACAGTAAAATAATGCCAAGACACCACAGACAAACGATAAGGAAGAATCACCTTCAACATAAGAAACTAGTAATTAAAGTCATTAATACAAAACCAATTTAAAAGTGCAAAAGATTAAAAATAAAAAGTATTACACTAAACACTTGTCTTCACCAAGTGATGTAAGAGACTTAGGCAAACATGGCCTTTGATTGTCAAGAACTCTTACGATCAATCTTGGATCCCGGGACGACTCACACACTCTATGATGGATAATGGATGATGGTGATGGATGATGGTGTTATGGTGGTGGTGGGTGGTGGGTGAAGTGTGAGAGAGGTGGTGTGCCAAGGGATGAGTTGAAATGTCTCCAAGCACTCCTATTTATAGGCTGAACAGAAGCTCGGGCACGGCCCTGTGCCCGCTGGGCACGACCCCGTGTCCATCCTTGTCTCTCTCCTCATTAATTGTAATTCGCAATTACAATAAATGCGCCTGCAGGAGTCTGACTTTGCCCCCGTGTCCACTGGGCATGGCCCCGTGGTGGGCAATAGAAGCTTATAAAGGTTTGTCTTTTCTGCTGCTTCTTGGGCACGGCCCCGTGCTCGCTGAGCACGGGACGTGTTCAGTCTTCTGTGTCCTTGGTTTTGCTTGGGAAGATGCTGTTGAGGGGTCGGGCATTCCACTTTTGTTCCTTTTCTTGTATTTATGTTAGATTTTGCTGTCTTTTTGCTTCTTTTGTTAATTTGAGCTCATTTAATCCTGAAAGTACAAAAGGAAGACAAAAACACACTTTTTCCAACATTAGTACTAAAAAAGGGTTAGTTTTATGCCACATTTGATATAATTTATATGTTGCATTTTGCACATATCAAGCACGCCAGGATCCAAATGTGGTTACGGGTACGTTCCCTATTAACCAACACTATGCAACCATTATGGTTGATACCGGCACCGACTTTAGTTTCGTATCAGTAGAATTTAAGAATACACTTGGCCTAGTTTCAAGTAAGTTAGACGTTCCATATTCTATAGAATTGGCAAATGGAAAGTTAGTTAAAGCAAATGAGGTAATTGAGGGTTGTACTTCGGAACTTGGAGAGTGGGAATTTTCTATTGATCTCCTACCTGTGTTCGGGAAGTTTTGATGTTGTAGTCAGCATGGATTGGTTATCCAAGAATAGAGCTGAAGTTATTTGTCATGAGAAAATCATTCGCATCCCATTTGTGAATGATGAAACACTTATAGGACACGGTCTTCATGCAGTTGATGCAAGGACGCTGGGCTCCCAGAAGGTGGTGGATTATGACATCCCACATTGGTCATGAAAGCTCAGAAGTGCCTCCGAAAAGGCTGCATAACTTTCCTCGCACACGTCAACAACAAGGAGACCAAGGAGCCAAGTTTAGAAAACATCCCCGTTGTGAAGGAAATTCCATGAATCTTTCCCGAAGACTTGCCTGGGCTACCTCTACAGCAACGTGCGGAGTTTCGTATAGATCTAGTGCCAGGAGCGGCACCAGTGGCAAAGGCACCTTACCGGTTAGCTACATTCGAGACGCAAGAGCTTTCGACTCAACTGCAAGGAGCTGATAGACAAGGGATTTGTAAGGCCGAGCTTCTCGCCCTGGGAAGCTCCAGTGTTGTTTGTCAAGGAGAAGGATGGCAGTTTTCGTATGTGCATCGACTACAAAGAGTTGAATAAGCTAACCATCAAGAATCGGTATCCTTTGCCGAAGATTGATGACTTGTTTGACCAATTACAAGGCTCTAGCTACTACTCTAAGACCAAGGAAGAGCACGAGCAGCACCTACGAGCTATCTTGGAACTTTTGAAGAAGGGACAGTTATATGCAAAGCTGTCGAAGTGCGAATTTTGGGTTCACGAGGTGCAATTCCTAGGTCATGTAGTACATGAAAATGGAATTCACAACGACCCTTCCAAGATTGGGGCAATCAAAATTGGGAAGCACCTAAGACCCAACTGAGATACGACAATTTCTAGGGTTAGCGAGTTATTACAGACGGTTCATTGAAAAATTTTCATGTATTGCTCAGCTGCTAACGTCCCTAACCCAGAAGGATAAGGAGTTTGATTGGGAAGAGGAACAAGAAAACAACTTTTCAGATGTTGAAGGATAAACTCTGCGACACACCTATCTTATCTTTACCTGACAATACCGACGGATGTGTGGTTTATTGTGATGCTTCTCGACAAGGTCTTGGTTGCGTGTTGATGCAACAAGACAAAGTCATCGCGTATGCGTCACACCAGTTGAAGGTGCATGAGAAGAACTATACAACGCACGAGTTCGAGCTGGGTGCGGTGATTTTCGCGTTGAAGATTTGGCGCCATTACTTGTATGGCACTCGTTGCACGATCTTTACAGATCATAAGAGCCTGCAACACATTTTCGATCAGAAAGACTTAAACATGAGATATCGAAGATGGGTCGAGCTGTTAAATGATTACGATTGTGAGATTAAGTATCATCCGGGCAAGGCGAGCATTGTAGTAGACGCCTTGAGCCGTAAGGAGTGCGCAAAACCTCTAAGGATGCGAGCCTTAGAGATGACCATACAGATGAATCTCGCTACTTGGATTCGTGAAGCTAAGCAAGAGGCGCACGAACCGGAGAAACTATGAGCTGAAGCATTACATGAAATGGGAGCGTAATCGTTTGCTGAGGAAGATGGAACATTGTACTTCCTAGAGCGAATTTGGGTTCTATTCTTTGGCGATCTACGCACATTTATTTTGGATGAAACTCATAAGTCAAGGTACTCGATCCATCCTGGATTCGACAAGATGTACCAAGACTTGAAAGATTGGTATTGGTGGCCCAAGATGAAAGCCGAGTCCGCTACATATGTGGGTAACTGTCTTACTTACGCCAAAGTTAAGGCAGAGTACCGGAAACCATCAGGGCTACTGCAACAACCTGAGATTCCCGTATGGAATTGGGAACAGATCTCAATGGACTTCATCACCAAACTACTGGGAACTCAAAGAGGACATGATATGATTTGGGTGATTGTTGATCGACTCACGAAGTCTACACATTTCCTACCGATCAGCAAAAAAAGATAGCACGAATAAGTTGGCAGAAACATATCTCAGAGAGATTGTGGCCCGTCACGGTGTGCCTGTATCTATCATATCCGACCGAGATGGTCGTTTTGTGTCGAGAATCTGGCAGACATTTCAGAAAGCCTTTGGATCGCAGTTGAACCTTAGTACTTCCTTTCACCCTCCGACGGACAGCCAGAGTGAACGAACCATACAAACTTTGGAATACATTTAACGTGCTTGTGTGATGGACTTTGGTGGAAGTTGGGATACTCACTTGCCTTTAGTGGAGTTTTCCTACAACAATAACTATCACACCCGCATTCAGGCCGCCCCATTTGAAGCTTCATATGGACAAAAGTGTCGATCCTAGTTATGTTGGACAGGGACCGGAGATAAACAGCTTATCGGTCCAGAGTTAGTTCAAGAAACTAAGGACAAGATTGTTCAGATGCGTGGTCGCATCAAGACATCCCGTGATAGATAGAAGAGTTATGCCGACAAGCGGCGGAAACCGTTGGAATTTGAGGTTGGAGACATGGTTTTATTGAAAGTCTCGCCTTGGAAAGGTGTGGTGCGGTTTGGAAACCATGGAAAGTTGAATGCGCGTTACATCATTTTGAGATTCTGGAGAGAATCGAAACCGTTGCTTACAAGCTAAAGCCTCCAGAGGAACTTGGTAGTGTTCATGACACGTTCCACGTGTCTAACCTCAAGAAGAATCATACTCAAGAAATAGTCGTCATTCCCTCCGACGAGATTCACGTCAACGACAAACTCCAATTTACTGAAGAACCTGTAGAGGTCACGGACGGGAAGATCCACAAAAACACAGAGAAGTCGTATTAAACTTGTTAAAGTTTGTCGGAATTCACGTCATGGCCCAGAATTTACTTGGAAACGTGAAGACCAAATCAAGTCTAAGTATCCACATCGATTTCACAACTCCCCTACAATCGATAACACAGCTTGAATTTCGGGACGAAATTCTTTTAACGGGGGAGAATGTGACAACTGGCACTTTTCCATGTATTCCGTACAATAATAATAGTAATTTGTACCTTAATGACTGTGCATGATTGGATTAATGAGATGAATGAATTTTCTGATTACTGTCATATACATACAAATGCATTACATGTTTCAAGATTGTTTATCATTATTACGTGCAACACGGTGTGGTTCAATTAGTGCATAGAACAAAGTTAGCACAGTTATCAGACAAACTAGAAGTACTAACGGGAGCTCAGTACTCAGACAGACATGATGTTAAGACATCGAATGAGCCCCAGAACCAAGAGTTACACTAAAATAGTATGTAGGAAAGTAGGGATTATAAAACTGCCTTTCGAGTGACGATTTAAGTGCCCGAAACACACTAAAACTGCTGAATTCTGCAGAAAACAACAAAATTCAGCATTATATCCTTAAAATATAATCCAGAAACGTGGTTTAATTGTCCAGAATACCTTGATAAGTGTCGGGAATCAAAACTGTCATAACAGATATCATATTGCACACTAAACTGCGCAATTTAGCACCTTAACGAACCGGTAACCAACCGAATAACCGGACACTACCCGAAACACCAAAATTTAACTAGAAGCATTGTTTTGATGTTACAAAGCTAGTTATGATCACCAAACACCATATTACATCATAAAAAACTTAAACACTTAAAATCCCTGAACATATCACTTAATATGTAACTAGATTAAGTAACTAGGAATCAAGACCCAACTAGACACCCCCCCCATCTAATGGCCGGTTATAAAGGGGCCCCACACATGGATTTTCTTTGAATATTAAATTTGATATGTTGAGTGGATTCAGATATATTAACCTACATGTAAAAAGATGTTGGAAATAATTATATAAAAACCTCAAGATCAAGCTCTTATCTTTTTAACACTTACCAACTCACAAAACCATCTCCTTCCTTCCTCTCAACTCACGGCCCAAACCCCATCTCCTTACATCTCCATTACAAGCTCCATTTCATGCATTCTAAGGTGTTCTCAAGGTGTTTCAAGCCTAACTAAGAAGGTTGCAAGCATAGGAATTGGAAGGACCATCTCTAGGAACTTTTAACCACCTTATTTCTTCATCAACTTGCTTCTTGTTCTTCCCTAGCCTTAGTGCTAGTAGTAAGCCCCTTTGATCTTGTTTTTATTTATAATTTTAGTGTTTAAAGTAATATGTAACCTGGTAAACTAAAGAATCTCAACAAAACATAAACATGGTCATGAACATAAAGCTTAAAAACATGAAGATCAAGTTGTTTTAGTGTATGTGTTAAACTTGTTTGTTGATTTCTTGTGTTTATGGTGTAGGTCACCATATGAAGCATGCTAGATGATGATTAAACACATGATCTAGCAAGTATAAGGATGGATCTTCAGAAAATCATGTTGATCATCCTTTATGTAAACTATGAACTTGAAGTTGAACATGATTTAGTGTAGGATGATGAATCCTACAAGTTAAATGTCTTGAAAATGCAAGATTTCAAAAATAATATTTTCTAGAAACTAAAGTTTACTTCAATATTTAACATGGATTGATTTTTTGAAAGAAAGAAAACATATTTTGATGGTTGAATAGGACTAGTAATGTGTAGGAAACAAGAAAAATACAAGAAGATTAATTTTTGAAAAATCATCATACAAGTTGTAAAGAATGAAAATTCACAAGAATGAGTTTTATTAAATAAGAACCATGGATTTAGTGTTCTTACAACATACTAAACAACATGTTAAATTACTACAAGTTTTTACTAACTTCAAGTTCATGACATATTGTGAAAATGCATATTTTTGGCTCATGGTAAGTTTTGTGAAAATTGTTGATGATTGATGATGAATTTTTAAAAGAAAATAATATGCTAATAAGCATGGAAACCTCCATTTTTAAGGGGAAACTATGGCAATTTTTTTGTAAAAATTAAACACTTAGAAAAATATTTTTAAACAAGTGTTTACAAGTAAATTTTGATCATGGTTTTCATATAAAAATTTTGCCATAATTTTTATTACAAAAATTACAAATATTGGAGGTGGATTTTTGATAATAAAAATCACTAAGTATGTATTTAGGAAAATATATATTTAGAAGACACAAAATTGTGTGCTACTTGTATATTGATTGTATTAGTTATATTAAAATTTCGAACCTTGAAAATAGTATAACACACCAAAATACTAAAAGTTGTAATATAAAATACTACCATAATCATAAGAAAATAAATATATAATTTATACCCGAATATTGGACAAACCGGACAAGGACATTGGATTATATATATATATAGGGTAATGCTAGAAAAAAACCCTTAAATTTTTAGAAAACTCTGGAAACTCAAATCTCCCCCCATTTTTACCCAACCTCCCGACATTTTTTTTTTGAAAAAAATAACACATGTAATATACATGTTTTAAAGTGTTTAGGGCCAAAAAAAACAAAAAAAAGCTCCGAAGGGATTTTTTAAAAAAAATAAACAAATTTCAGCAATGTTCGGTTGCCTAACATGTGTTAGGCACATAAGACAGAAATTGCTGAATTTTTTTTTTAAAATCATCCCTTCGGCGCTTTTTTGATTTTTTTTGGCCCAAAACTCTTAAAAACATGTGTAATACATGTGTTATTTTTTTCAAAAAAAATGTCGGGAGGTTGGGTTTTCTAGGTTTTTTTTTATATATATAGGGTTTTCTATATAGCCCTACCCTATATATATATAGGGTCAGGATTTAGAGAGAACGGTGAAAAGTGTGAGAACGGTGAGAACGATTTTGGTGGTGATATGTGGTATTGATGTTAAGTTACACTAAGGGGTAATAGTGTCAAAAAACTTACTCACATGAACTGGGTGTTCAAATAAAACGCCATAAAAACACTCAATTCAGAAAAAACGCCAAACACTCAAAAGCTATTTTTTAAGCTATAATTTACAACAGCTCAAAAAAATCATTTTTTTGAACGCCATAAAACACTTAAAAGCTATTTTTTGAGCTATAATTTACAACAGCTCAAATAACCATTTTTTTGTACGCCATAGCTCAAAAAAAACCATTTTTTGAGCTAGCTCCTACTTAATACGCCATAACAAAAAAAGCTATACTTTTAGGGTCCAAAGTGTAACTTATAGTGTGAACAAGTGTAAACAAGTGTGAACACAAGTTTTGAGCCAGCTCCTAGTTAAAACGCCGTAACAAAAAAAAGCTATATTTTCAGGGTCCAAAAGTGTAACTTATAGTGTGAACAAGTGTGAACACAAGTATTTAATTAGTTTCATCATACACGCAGCTTTGGGGGAATGTGATTGGAAATAAAAGAATTCATACTCCAATGAAGACACACAGAGATCCCAGTTAAAACGCCATAACAAAAAAAGCTATTTTTTGAGCTATAATTTACAACAGCTCAAAAAACCCATTTTTTTGAGCCATCCGCCTAAATTAATATTTTTTGAGCTCAAAAAAATCATAATTTGTACTGTAAAAACACCGTAAAACACGCAGTTCAGAAAAACGCCATGAAAAATTCAGTTGAAAACGACATAAAACACTCAGTTCATAAAAAACTCCATGAAAATAACTAGTTAAAACGCCATAAAAACACATAGTTCAGAAAAACGCCATGAAAATACCTAGTCTAAAACGCCATAAAACACCCAGTTCAGAAAAATGCCATAATACCCAGTTAATTTTTTTCGAAAAGTATATCAATAGTATACTCATTGGAAAGATAAAAAACGCTGAGTTTTATGGTGTAATTTTTTTCGAAAAATAATCACGTATAAAAAAGTTATTGTCATTTAAATATGATGGGGGATAATGACATGTGATTAGCATGTGCACCTTTGTTTGGATCTTCCTATTTTACCCCTCCTGGTAGTTCCAAGACCCCTATTATTTACAAAAATGCCACCGCATCAATCTCAGCCACAAACCACTAAGATCTTGTGGCTGAGAATCGTTCTTACCGTTCTCACACTTTGAGGCATTCTCTCCTGATCCTGTTTCTCTCTCTCTCTCTATATATATATATATATATATATATATAGGGTTGGGCTATATAGAAAACCCTAAATATTTAAGAAACCCGGAAAAACTTTTTTTTTTTTGAAAAAAATAACACATGTAATATACATGTTTTTAAGAGTTTTGGGCCAAAAAAATCAAAAAAGCGCCGAAGGGTTTAAAAAAAACAAATTTCAGCAACTTTCAGCATTTTTGTCTAACACATGTTAGGCAACCGGACATTGCTGAAATTTGTTTATTTTTAAAAAAAATCCCTTCAGCGCTTTTTTGTTTTTTTTTTGGCCCAAAACACTTTAAAACATGTATATTACATGTGTTATTTTTTTCAAAAAAAAATGTCGGGAGGTTGGGTAAAAATGGGGGGAGATTTGAGTTTCCAGAGTTTCCTAAGAATTTAAGGGCTTTCTGTCTAGCATTCCCCTATATATATATATATATTCCGGATATAAATTCGTAATTCGACAAATGTGATAAACGGTATTTTGAAACCGAAGAAACGGTAAAATATAATTTTCTACAACTATTACAAAATATATCACATTTTGTTAAAGGAGGAAAATATATTATTTTTGAAGTATATATTTTCTTGAACAATTCAAAAATATATTCTTTTGGTGAAAACTAAAAATATATATTTTTCTAAGTTTAATCTTAAAAATATATTATTTTTAAGATATATATTTGGAAGTATACATATTTTTGCCAAGTAAAATTTATAGGTATTTTTTCTATAAAAATTCTCTTAAAAAATTATATTTTAAGAATATAAATTTGGTGATTTTTAGTTGTATAAATATAATATTCTGGAAAATTTAACCCAAATTAAGTATAAAATACTTAATAAACACAAGAAAATACGTATTCCTGTATGTATAAATACACACCGGAATACACTACCAATACTTGGCAAAATACCCATATACAAATACACAAGTATGAAAATACATAAATACAAATATACCTACACTTGGAAAAATACATGTGTGAGAGATACATGAAAAAGCAAGTTAAAAATAAATATATAATTTTTACAATATTCCAAATAGTTGGATGAAAAATAGGTAAGTTAAAATATCCTTATCTTAACTAATAATATATAATTTAGAATTATATAATGTATAACAAACGTATAACTCAAAGTATACAAATTCCAAAATAAGTCTTAATAAATAAGACTAAGAGTCGTTATACGACCTAAACGTCTAATTAAACATAGCACGTGTGTAGGTAGTTGTACGACCACTGGGAAAAGATCTTTGAGTTTACAGGACAAGCTACACAAACTTGTGAATTCATGTCCCCCCCTTTTTTTTTAACTGTTTTCGGATTTATAACTATCGGGGGTGAAATACATGTCAACATGGGTATGATTTGGCTATAAAATGAACTATTAGATCATGTGAGCATAGGCTGAAACTAAAGTGCCATTAACTCTTTTAAGAACCACGGACAAGGGTTAGATATAACGGGTATGGACGAGCCCCACTCATGGTCCTTGGGTGACCACTTAGAGTGTTGTTGAGTCCCACTCGAGGTGATTCGACAACGGTCAAGGTGATTTGACACAGTCAAGGTGATTTGATACAGTCAAGGTGATTTGACACAGCCAAGGTGATTTGACACAGTCGAGGTGATTCGACACAGTCGAGGTGATTCGACACTAATAATCGTCTACTCGGGTTGAGTACTCCCTATGTCGTCACATATATTAATGTCCTTGCAAAACATTAATTGATCTGTTCATAGACACTTTACATACTTGTTTTCAAAGGAATCTCTCAAACGTTTACAAGTTTATTGGAAACTCATACAAAACGCATGAACTCGCTCAACTTTTGTTGATGTTTTCAAAATTACATGTATTTCAGGAAACAAGATTGATCTTGGGCGCTGGTGTTGTTTTCAAGATGTAAAGTTCAAGTTTAGATGTCATCCACTTTTATTAGTTTGAAATTTAACCTGGGGGTTATGATTGAAACTTAAATGACTTGTGTTTGCAATGTTTTAAACTTATAAATGGATGAACATCATTTTAATCATATAGTTGTTTGTTATAATCGAATGCAATGAAAACTGATCAAGTCACACGTATACGATTCCGCAAAAGTCACGGTGTGACAGTTGAACTCCATTAGACTCCCTGTTTGGGGTGGCCCCCCATGTCACCTCACCCAAATTTGAGGCTATACACTAAAACGCGACTGTTAGAGGGTGGCGCAAAGAGCGAAGGCGTTTTCCCCTTAACGCGTGATGCAAAGAGAGAGAGAGAGAGAGATAAAGAGAGAGAGAGAGAGAGAGAGAGAGAGAGAGAGTCCCCGTTGTGGGGTGGCCCCCATGTCATTTCACCAAAATTTAATGATATACACTAAAACTCTTCCCCTTTATTTTCCCATATATCTCTTTTATTAAATATTAAATAATAATATTATATAATAGTCTAATTTGTAACAAGGTTAGGCTTTGAGGTGTTGTCCCTTATGCTTTGATGATGGTTTATGCATGTTATGTTCGTACTCTTGCATTTAATGGTTGTACCTAATCTTGGGTATAAAAACTTTTTTTTTTCCTATCTTAGATATCAGTCTCTTACATCTATCTATTTTTTGGGAGACCCCACCACAGCCATTGTTGGTCTCCGCCACCACCATGACCCTTGGTCTTCGCCGCCGGATGACGTCGTTGCCGGAGTTACAGAGACGTCCAGTCAAGCCGTGTGGTTTTATCCCTCATGCTTTACTGGTGGTTTATGCATGTTATGTTTGTACTCTTGCATTTATTGGTTATACCTAATCTTGGGTATAAAAACCCTTTTTTTCTATCTCAGATCTCACCCTGTTACATCTCTTTAATTTTTTGGTTATGGGTATTTGTTAATCTATGTGTGCTTTATGTTGTTGTACCTCATGCTTAGCAAGTGTATTGCGAGGCGACGATGATGTATTTTTGGTGTGGCAACTGTGATGCTTGAAAGCAAGCAACCAGAACTGCAATCATGAAAATACGACCTGCACCTGAAATGTATAGGTTGTGATGGTTGTGTTGGGTGAGGTGGTTAAATTCGATTATGGTGTTGTCGTTGGTGTTAATATATGTGGTTGTGTTAGTATCCATAAATATGCACTTACCAATTCAGTAACATTTTTCGGTGTCGATGGTCATTTGTGGTTGCGTGACGTTGGTGCTAATTGATATGGTTTTAAGTCCCCGTCGCAACACTGCGGGTGACTTTTCCCTGCTATTCTTGGAACATCACAACACTGCGGGTGACTTTTCCCTGCTATTATTGGAACATCACAACTAGCAGAACCTGAAAGCAAGATTACTCGAGACTTCATATGTAACACCTCGAATTTTTTTGCGTCCAATAATGTGTTAACACGTGTCATTTGTTTACACGTGGCATTAATATTGAATAAAGGATTAATTTTGACAAACCTTGAAAGTATATAAATTCGAGGGTTATAAATGTCAGCAAGGGTAAATATACTGTATAGTAACCCTAAATAATGCTTGTACCTTCAAACGAATAGAACATAGATCGTACGGAAGCGAAACGCGGAAGAAAGTGAGAGATTACGAGCTACAGGGGTTAACTGTGTCAACATGTTTAATTATACCTCTGAGTGACCCTTTAACGTTCCCAAGGCTTCGTAACAGTATTATACGCTCACTAGAATATACTGTATAAATTCCGCGAAGTTCCGTCTTAAAACGAGAGAGTTATACTCAAATTCGTATGAGAAGGGTTAAAAGCGTCAACAGTGAAAGTTAAGGCTTTCCAAATAATTAATAAACCAACCGGAGACTTAATAATGCGGGTAAATAACACGAGGCCCCTATCGGTAAATAACCGAGGGCCAAACCGCAAAGTTACCCCTTCAAACCCGAAAGGTCAGGTTAATAATTACGAAAGATTTCGTTATTAATTACCAGGATTTCGTAATCATTTCAAAAGATTTAAAATTTCTGGAAACCAAGCCTCTCGCGACCCGCGTGATGGTTAAGGTTAAGTTGAGGCGGGCCGCGAGCCTCCTGTTTTACGCGTCTGATATATGAATCTCAGGCGACCCGCATTAAAAATGCATGGAACTCCCATGCGGGCCGCGTGGGACGCCCAGATGCAGAAAGTTGTAACTACTTGCCTTTTGGAGCCTTTGAACGATCAAAACACTAATGAATGAGGCATGGGCACCCTACACTTGACCCATATCACTTAGGGACACCTGCCCATGATCCATGATCAAATGTAGACTGAGTTGTGATGATCTTAGGTGCTTTCTTTGGCTATAAATAGCATACTTGTGAGCATATGTTCACCACACCTCAAACACACATCTCTGATCATTCTAAGAGCTCCCAAGCATCCATCTCTGCTCTATAAGCAAGAAACAACTTCTGTAAGTCGTTCACAATCAATAGGGTCTTGCATTTCCATAGTTATAGCTTATAAACACAACCGTCGTAACTAACGGTTGTCATTACAATAACTTGCAAGTGGTTCAGTCTTATGACGAATCAAAAAGTGGTTTTGAGTTGGTATTTATGTGGGTAATAAACCTCTAAAAGGGTTCCCCCTGATCACCACTCTAACTATGTCAAATATCGAGTCAAATGCGCACTTAAAAAGTCAACAGAAAGCTATTTTAGCGATTTATGCATAATCTGTAATGTACATACTAAGAAACCTGTTTTGACACTCATAAAATATGATATTAAGTATATAAACTTGTTTGCGCTCGTTTGAATCGATCATTTGCTATATTGACCCGGTTAGGAGCCGAATGTCGCGAAAGTTTGACTTTTGCTTTGACTTCAGTTCTGACCCGTTTTAGTGAGGTATAGATATGCCTTAGGACTCTCTTAGGACCAGGTTACATGATGGCATAAACCTCTGTGATCGGTTCGTGAGTTATCCGAGTCTTTTGCACATTTCCGTTAATCGCCTAAAAGTTGACCGTAACGCCATTTTGAAAATAAAACGAGTATTTCGGACACGTGAACGGACCAGAACCTTGCTTATTAAATTATAAGCATGTCCTTAAAGTTTCACGTCAATCCGAGGTCTAGAATGAGAGTTATGCTAAATAGCGCAATTAAAGTAAACTTTTGTAATAAACGGCGCTATTAACATAACGCCTATCTAAACCAAGATTTCGTCACCAAAACTTTTACCCACTGTGTTAAAATAATATTTTGGAAATTTTAAAGATTTTTAATAATTTTTACCTCGCTCATAACCTGCGGTTATGGCTACGGTTCGGTAAATACCGAATATGCCCTTTTCGGCCAAAACTTGAGTTCTACAAGGTCTTTTGACCCGATTCCAGTTGCTACTGGTTCCAAATGTTAAATAAAGTATTTTAAGCTTTATAAGCTGTTCGGGAAACTCAGATTTCCTGTAGAACTCGAAAATCTTTTTAAAAGTCTTTAAAATGACCGAAAAACCCCTACGGGGCGTAATATTAACTTAAACTCGTTACGGGCATCACGGAAGGTATCCTACTAATACCACAACCTCTTTAAGGCATATTGACTTAGGAAATAAGCATAAGACTCTCATGGTTAACCGTTTCGCCTATTGCGCGCACGGTTCGGCTTATGAAACTAGTTTTCATAAATTAGCCGATACGGGTCAAATCATATTATTTGGACCCCAAAATCCAGAGTGTGAACCATAAACCCATATAAAACAAGTCTCTGAACTTGTTGGGTCAGAATCGCACTCCATTCTCGGTTTTCGCCTTTTCACGCGATTAAACCGTACTCACATATCGGAACCAACCAGTCTAGGCTACGGCCATTATAACGACTCGTTAGGATTTTAAGAGGTTAATTAAAACCTTCGTTCCAGATTAGGAGCCCCAGTAAAAGCTATCGGTGATTTAATCCAAATTAAGGAAATATACTTGCAAAGGTAAATACTTTAACTTATTTCCCCTATACGGGCTTGGGTTACGGTATGTTAATACCGCTTGATTGAGCATTATATTTTTCCATCGCTTAGGTGGTTAATTAAATAATATGATCGGCTCATTTAAACAGTTTTGTTTCTTAAAAGCCTTTGGGGGGTTAATGACCGTTGTCCCGGATATTCTTGGCATCATTTTACGAAATGGCCACGACCATCGACATCCCGGTGTAGGCGTACACCCGGTATATATTGTCGACATTAAATTAAAAGACGTAGCCGTTGGTTTTTATACTACGGTTTTACGCAATGTGGTGTGTCTATAAATCTTTAACCCGGCACGACCCGGGCTACTGAACGCATAAAAGAACATGTAAAACGTTCACAAGATTTTAATAATTTTCCCAAGTTATAAAAGAGTTTGTGCCTTGTGCATTCAAATCAATTTTAATAAACATTTTCAAATGTGTCAGTTGAATGTATTTACCAGTGTAAACTGACGTATTTTCCCCAAAAAGATTAAGTGCAGGTACTATACGAAATGGGCTGGTATAGGCGTCCTAAGCATCGTACATAGTCTCGCAAACTCGGTGCTGCATCTGAATGAACAATATTTATTATTTTTGATCCGCTGTGGATATATTCAACTTCTGTAATACATTTGATATTACAACCAGAGGTTGAAGTTTATATATTTATCTTAAGCTTCCGCTGTGCATTATATAATTGTGTGGTTTGACTATATTGTTGCCAACATCGTCACGGTAATCCCCCACCGGGCCCACCGGTGAAACACGTGGAAATCGGGGTGTGACAGGTTGGTATCAGAGCCAACATTGAGTGAATTAAACACTATCCTAATGTGTTTAATCTCAGTGACACAATTGCACATACTTGAGTCTAGACAAGAACTTAGGACAAATTCGAATTGTTATTCCAATTTTGTCTTTTTCTTTTATTATTGGAATTTAAAGTTTTATAAAGCAGGAAAATGCCACCTGTTATATTCCGAGGAAGAGGAAGGGGAAGAAGAGGCAGAGGAGATATCGTGACACATCATGATAACGAAGCTGGACCATCAGGTACAAGACATCCTTCAATGACACGGAGTGAAGAACCACAACGACGAAGAGATTTGTATGAACCTGCGAGGCATTCCACCTCGCACAGCTCGACGCCATCCTACCGGCACTCCTTTGGGCCAAACTCAGAGAATGATCCCAACAACCCACAACCTTCCTTCATACCTCTACAACGTTCGGTATCGCACCGAAATTACGACGACCCTACTCGATACTTCATAGGTCAGTTTAATCCGGCTGACTACATACAGGAACCTTCAGGCTTTGTTCCATTAGGGCCACAAGATCACTTCTCCGAAGACCATATGGATGAAGATACTGATCCAACTGAGCCTGCTCGTGGTACGCCCACGCATCCGATAGAAGTCTCTGATGGGTCATCCTTCCATGGCACACCCTATCAGGGACCAGACAGTTTTCAAGCGTTGTTTGACCGACATGAGTGGTACCACACGCCACCTCAACAGACATCACAACAACCGCGACATCCACAGGATCCCTCTGAGGATTCACGCTTCGAGGCAGTTACGCCACCACCTCCGCCACCGGCGCAACCAGTAATGCCTGATCCGCCAAGGCGTAGGAGGACAAATGCTCGTATGTCCACACGAGGAGGAGGGGGTATCCACTTCAGCACCCCTAGACACTCTAGTAGTAGCCACTATCCGCCACTACAAGAAGAAGGACCTTCAAGTCCTATACAGGAGGCGAACTCCGCACCAGCTGCACCAAATTCGCCACCATTTGGGTATGACCAACCCATACCTGCTTACACGGGTCCAACGGCGTACAACCCGTTCGAACCGTCACAAGCACAATACAACTACAATTATGAGCGCGACCCGTATGTGGTGTCGGCTAGATATAATGCGCGCTACCCCGACGGAGCTCATGGGAACATGGGACCACCGGACTACTCAGCTCATGGGTATCCAATACCTCCCAGACCCCCAGTTCCGCAACAAGCGCCACAACCACGATTTTCTCCTCCTGAACAAGAAGAGATACTCCATCGACTAGATCGTGTGGAGAGAGAGTTCGAAGAAGAGAAAAAGAGCCACCGAGGATTTCTCAAAGGCTTGGCAAACCTACTAAAGGGAAAGAAGAAGAAACGTGACCATTAGCCCTTAATAGTTGTACTAATGTAATTTCTATTTTGAAATAAGTCCCTGCGTGGACACTTATCGTATTTCAGTCCCTACGTGGACTTATCTTTTAGTCCTTACATGGACACTTATCTTATGTTAGTCCCTGCGTGGACTTGTCACTTATTTTATACCTCTATGGAGGTATGTACTATTTGAAAGACCCGTTTAGGGCAATATGTAATTGTATTTGAGATTATGGAATGTATGTTATGAGTTTTGTTTTAATATGTATGAAATAAATCAAAACCATTCCTTTTAAATTGATCTGCCTAGATAAAGAATCTTACGAGTGAAACCTAGCCTGGTGTCTTTTAAGATCCGGTCAAGATGGCAGGACTTAATTAAAAGATTCAGATTCCCTGTTAACCGCTGCAAGCACGTTGACATTCATGGCAGATGTGATTCGTTAAAATCACGCACGTCATTCTTATACAATAATCCTTTAAGGATTTCAAAACCCAACTAAATGATTTATAAATCGTGGGTTAAATCACCAATGAAGGTGATCAATGATATTAAAACATCCATTAGTGATGTAGTGCCTACGGGCCAACCTTATTAAAACATCCATTAGTGATGTAGTGCCTACGGGCCAACCTTATTAAAACATCCATTAGTGATGTAGTGCCTACGGGCCAATCATATTAAATCATCCATTAGTGATGTAGTGCATACGGGCCAACCATATTGAAACATCCATTAGAGGTGTAGTGCCTATGGGCCATAATAATTGTCTTATAAAGACAAAAGGCAGTGGTAGTCCATGACTCTCTGTCAGAAAGAGATAAAAGGACTACGGTTCAAATCTCTATGCCTTTGATTTTCTGAAATCTCGGCTAATAATATAAAACATCCTCGTAATTAGGCTTTATGCCGCCAATGTTATTGATATAGCTAAAATAGGATATATTCAAATCCTAAGATTTAATGGGTAATAAGTTAACCAAATATGGTCTCTGTTACCATGGTTGACAAATTGTCATAAAAGACAATTATATAATAATCTCCTGAATAAAATTTTGTTATCTTCTGTAACAGATTCAAGTTACAATGGCGGATCCCAATGGAGAGAACAGCCACACAAATGAAGATGACTACGACAATGCGCCAGTGCATCTGACAGGCGCACAGCTAAAGGCTCCAATTGACAATGCTGTTCAGGCAGCTCTTGATCGTCAATACACTGAGTCTCAAGGCAGAACTGTATCAAAACCACCCTCTAAACCAAAGACACACTCCAAACCACCCTCTCAACCCAAGAAAGATGACGACAAACACTCATCCACTGAGAACAGCGTTCATCGCGATAGAGAATATACTGATGCATCAAATGCTAAGGGTTGCACCTACAAATACTTTGTATCTTGTAAGCCCCGGGAATTTACAGGGGAGAAAGGTGCTGTGGATTGTATCACCTGGCTGGATGAGATGGACACTATTGTGGACATCAGCGGGTGTGCAGAGAGGGATGTGGTGAAGTATGTGTCCCAGTCATTTAAGGGCGAGGCCCTGGCATGGTGGAGAGCGTTGGTGCAGGCATCGGGTAAGTCTGCTTTGTACAAGATGACATGGGAGGAATTTATTGCTCTCATTAAGGAAAACTACTGCCCTCAGCATGAGGTTGAGAAGATCGAGGCTGACTTTGTGTCACTAGTGATGACGAACCTGGACTGCCAGGCTTATTTGACGAGCTTCAATACGATGTCTCGCCTGGTTCCGTACCTTGTGACACCAGAGCCTAGAAGAATCGCCCGTTTCATTGGGGGCTTGGAGCCTGCGATAAAGGCGAGTGTAAAGGCCTCCCGGCCGACGACCTTCAGGTCAGTTACTGACCTCTCCTTGTCTCTCACCTTAGACGCTGTCCGTCTGAGGACACTACGGAGCAAGGAGGCTGAGAAGAGAAAACGTGAGGATGATACCTCACGAAGATCTGGAAAGAAGCACCGTGGAAACGGTGACGGAAAGAAAGGGGCTGAGACAAAGAAAGATGGGCAAGCTGGTGAAAGGCCCAACTGCAAAATCTGCAAGAAACCCCACTCCGGGAAATGCAGATTTGCATCGAACTCACAGTCGCAATCAAAGACTCCTTCCTGTGGACTATGCAAGTCCAAGGATCATAAGACTGTGGAGTGCAAAAAGATCAAGGATGCAACCTGCTATGGTTGTAATGAAAAGGGGCACATCAAGAGTAACTGCCCTAAGTATGCCAAGAAGGCGGAGGAGACCAAGAAGTCAAATGCGAGAGTTTTTCGCATGGATGCAAAGGAAGCGGTCCAGAACGACAACGTGCTTACAGGTACTTTTCTCGTAAATAATATATTTGCAAGAGTACTATTCGATTCTGGCGCCGATAAATCCTTTGTAGACCAGAAATTTTGCCAACTACTAGATATGCCTATCAAAACCCTTGATATGAAATACGAAGTAGAGTTAGCAGACGGCACGATAGAAACCGTCTCAACTGTTCTAGAAGGATGTGAAATGTCCATTAGGAACCATTCTTTTCCTCTATCTCTACTTCCCTTCAAACTAGCGGGTTTCGACATAGTCCAAGGCATGGACTGGTTATCCCGTAATCAGGCCCAAATCATTTGTGGCAAAAGGCAGATAGTCTTAAAGACTCCGAGTGGTGAATCTCTTACCATTTGAGGAGATACGCAGTACGGGTTACCCGAGGACGTATCTATGCTCAAAGCTTCAAGGTGTTTAAACAGAGGCTGTGTAATTTTACATGGCTCAGGTGATAATAGAAGAACCTAAGCCGAAGATCGAGGATCTTCCTGTCATTTCTGAATACCCCGAAGTTTTTCCTGAAGAACTACCTGGTTTGCCACCAGATAGACAAGTGGAGTTCAGAATAGACATCATTCCTGGAGCGGCTCCGATAGCTAGAGCACCTTACAGGCTAGCACCAACGGAAATGAAAGAACTGAGGACCCAGTTGGATGAACTGCTGGCGAAAGGTTTTATCAGACCTAGTTCATCTCCCTGGGGAGCACCAGTCCTATTCGTAAAGAAGAAGGACGGATCGATGCGGTTGTGCATCGACTATCGAGAGCTAAATAAAGTGACCATAAAGAATAGATATCCTTTGCCGAGGATCGATGATCTATTCGATCAGCTGCAAGGAGCAAGCTATTTCTCGAAGATCGACTTGAGGTCGGGCTATCATCAACTAAGAGTCAGAGATGAAGATGTACATAAGACAGCATTTAGGACTCGCTATGGGCATTACGAGTTCCTAGTGATGCCTTTTGGGCTCACGAATGCACCGGCTGCGTTCATGGATCTCATGAATCGCGTCTGCAAGCCGTATTTGGACAAATTTGTCATAGTCTTCATCGATGATATCCTTATATATTCCAAGAACCAAGCTGACCACGAGAAGCACCTCCGTTGCATTCTCGAATTACTACAGCGTGAGAAACTCTACGCCAAATTCTCGAAGTGTGAATTCTGGCTACGAGAGGTTCAGTTTTTAGGTCACGTTGTGAGTGAGCGTGGTATCCAAGTGGATCCCGCTAAGGTAGAGGCAGTCATGAACTGGCAAGAGCCAAAGACGCCTACCGAAATTCGTAGTTTCCTGGGATTAGCAGGATACTACCGGAGGTTTATTGAAAATTTTTCAAGGATTGCTGCGCCCTTGACTTCCCTAACCAAGAAGAAAGAAAAGTTTATTTGGGGCCCAAAGCAGCAAGAGTCCTTCGAAATACTGAAGCAAAAGCTAAGCAACGCACCTGTGTTGACACTACCGGAAGGTACAGATGAATTCGTAGTTTACTGCGATGCATCACACACAGGCATGGGGTGTGTGCTTATGCAGAAGGGCAAGGTGATTGCCTATGCTTCAAGGCAATTAAAGGTGCACGAAAAGAATTACACCACCCATGATTTGGAGCTGGGTGCCGTTGTATTTGCACTAAAATTGTGGAGGCATTACCTTTATGGTATTAAATTTGTGATTTATTCTGATCACAAAAGCCTCCAGCACCTGTTCAACCAGAAGGAGTTGAACATGAGGCAGCGCCGTTGGATGGAAACCTTAAATGACTATGATTGTGAGATCAGGTACCATCCCGGCAAAGCGAATGTAGTCGCTGATGCCTTGAGCAGGAAAAAAAGGGTAAAACCTATTCGAATCAATGCCAAGAGCATTGAAGTCAAGAACAATTTGATTGAAAGGATATTAGCTGCGCAGCGAGAGGCTATGTTGGAAGCTAATTATTCTAATGAAAAGTTAGGAGTAACTGAGGAGCAGTTGACTCTTAGCAAGGATGGAATCCTTAGATTGAACGGACGTATATGGGTTCCAATTTATGGAGGACTACGAGATGTTATCCTCCAGGAAGCCCATAGTTCCAAATACTCAGTCCATCCTGGTGCAGACAAAATGTACCAAGACTTAAAGGCAAATTATTGGTGGATAGGCTTGAAAAAGTCTGTGGCCGCCCATGTAGCAAAGTGCCTGACTTGTGCTCAAGTCAAAGCCGAGCACCAAAAGCCGTCTGGCTTGCTACAACAGCCTGAGCTTCCCGAGTGGAAGTGGGAATGCGTAACTATGGATTTCATAACCAAGTTACCCAAAACCAGGAAAGGAAACGATACAATATGGGTCATAGTCGATAGGCTGACTAAATCAGCTCATTTTCTACCCATCAAGGAGACATATAGCTCCGATATGTTAGCCCAACTGTATGTTGATAGGATTGTAGCCTTACACGGCATACCTGTGTCTATTATCTCCGACCGGGATACTAGATACACGTCTCACTTCTGGAAGAGTTTCCAGCAATCTTTGGGCACGCGTTTGAACTTCAGTACGGCTTACCATCCACAGACGGACGGTCAGAGTGAGCGTACCATTCAAACGCTAGAAGACATGCTTCGTGCATGTGCGATCGATTTAGGTGGTAACTGGGATAAGAACATACCCCTAATCGAATTCTCCTACAATAATAGCTACCACACCAGCATAAAGGCTGCGCCTTTCGAGGCATTATACGGTAGGAAATGTAGATCGCCTGTTTGTTGGGCGGAAGTAGGAGAGGTCCAATTATCAGGACCAGAGATTGTTTTCCAGACAACGGACAAGATTGTCCAGATCCGGGAATGTCTCAAGGCTGCCCGTGATAGGCAGAAAAGCTACGCTGATGCAAAACGTAAGGATCTTCACTTCGAAGTAGGTGAAAAAGTGTTGCTTAAGGTATCACCCTGGAAAGGGGTGATGCGTTTCGGCAAGAAAGGCAAACTGAGTCCGAGATACATAGGACCTTTTGAGGTCATTGAACGGGTCGGGTCAGTCGCCTATAAGTTGAACTTGCCTGAAGAGCTCAATGGAATTCACAATGTGTTCCACATCTGCAATCTCAAAAAGTGCTTCGCCGATGAATCATTGGTGATTCCACACACAGATGTGCATATAGATGAGAGCTTAAAATTTATAGAAAAACCTTTGTCGATTGAAGATCGACAGGTGAAGAAACTTCAAAGAAAGCACGTACCGATTGTAAAAGTCAAATGGGATGCTCGTAGAGGTCCCGAATATACGTGGGAAGTCGAAGACACAATGAAAGAAAAGTACCCCTATTTATTTGAGTAAATCTCGGGTCGAGATTTATTTTAAGGGGGTGAGGATGTAACACCTCGATTTTTTTTGCGTCCAATAATGTGTTAACACGTGTCATTTGTTTACACGTGGCATTAATATTGAATAAAGGATTAATTTTGACAAACCTTGAAAGTATATAAATTCGAGGGTTATAAATGTCAGCAAGGGTAAATATACTGTATAGTAACCCTAAATAATGCTTGTACCTTCAAACGAATAGAACATAGATCGTACGGAAGCGAAACGCGGAAGAAAGTGAGAGATTACGAGCTACAGGGGTTAACTGTGTCAACATGTTTAATTATACCTCTGAGTGACCCTTTAACGTTCCCAAGGCTTCGTAACAGTATTATACGCTCACTAGAATATACTGTATAAATTCCGCGAAGTTCCGTCTTAAAACGAGAGAGTTATACTCAAATTCGTATGAGAAGGGTTAAAAGCGTCAACAGTGAAAGTTAAGGCTTTCCAAATAATTAATAAACCAACCAGGGACTTAATAATGCGGGTAAATAACACGAGGCCCCTATCGGTAAATAACCGAGGGCCAAACCGCAAAGTTACCCCTTCAAACCCGAAAGGTCAGGTTAATAATTACGAAAGATTTCGTTATTAATTACCAGGATTTCGTAATCATTTCAAAAGATTTAAAATTTTTGGAAACCAAGCCTCTCGCGACCCGCGTGATGGTTAAGGTTAAGTTGAGGCGGGCCGCGAGCCTCCTGTTTTACGCGTCTGATATATGAATCTCAGGCGACCCGCACTAAAAATGCATGGAACTCCCATGCGGGCCGCGTGGGACGCCCAGATGCAGAAAGTTGTAACTACTTGCCTTTTGGAGCCTTTGAACGATCAAAACACTAATGAATGAGGCATGGGCACCCTACACGTGACCCATATCGCTTAGGGACACCTGCCCATGATCCATGATCAAATGTAGACTGAGTTGTGATGATCTTAGGTGCTTTCTTTGGCTATAAATAGCATACTTGTGAGCATATGTTCACCACACCTCAAACACACATCTCTGATCATTCTAAGAGCTCCCAAGCATCCATCTCTGCTCTATAAGCAAGAAACAACTTCTGTAAGTCGTTCACAATCAATAGGGTCTTGCATTTCCATAGTTATAGCTTATAAACACAACCGTCGTAACTAACGGTTGTCATTACAATAACTTGCAAGTGGTTCAGTCTTATGACGAATCAAAAAGTGGTTTTGAGTTGGTATTTATGTGGGTAATAAACCTCTAAAAGGGTTCCCCCTGATCACCACTCTAACTATGTCAAATATCGAGTCAAACGCGCACTTAAAAAGTCAACAGAAAGCTATTTTAGCGATTTATGCATAATCTGTAATGTACATACTAAGAAACCTGTTTTGACACTCATAAAATATGATATTAAGTATATAAACTTGTTTGCGCTCGTTTGAATCGGTCATTTGCTATATTGACCCGGTTAGGAGCCGAATGTCGCGAAAGTTTGACTTTTGCTTTGACTTCAGTTTTGACCCGTTTTAGTGAGGTATAGATATGCCTTAGGACTCTCTTAGGACCAGGTTACATGATGGCATAAACCTCTGTGATCGGTTCGTGAGTTATCCGAGTCTTTTGCACATTTCCGTTAATCGCCTAAAAGTTGACCGTAACGCCATTTTGAAAATAAAACGAGTATTTCGGACACGTGAACGGACCAGAACCTTGCTTATTAAATTATAAGCATGTCCTTAAAGTTTCACGTCAATCCGAGGTCTAGAATGAGAGTTATGCTAAATAGCGCAATTAAAGTAAACTTTTGTAATAAACGGCGCGATTAGCATAACGCCTATTTAAACCAAGATTTCGTCACCAAAACTTTTACCCACTGTGTTAAAATAATATTTTGGAAATTTTAAAGATTTTCAATAATTTTTACCTCGCTCATAACCTGCGGTTATGGCTACGGTTCGGTAAATACCGAATATGCCCTTTTCGGCCAAAACTTGAGTTCTACAAGGTCTTTTGACCCGATTCCAGTTGCTACTGGTTCCAAATAATAAATAAAGTATTTTAAGCTTTATAAGCTGTTCGGGAAACTCAGATTTCCTGTAGAACTCGAAAAGCTTTTTAAAAGTCTTTAAAATGACCGAAAAACCCCTACGGGGCGTAATATTAACTTAAACTCGTTACGGGCATCACGGAAGGTATCCTACTAATACCACAACCTCTTTAAGGCATATTGACTTAGGAAATAAGCATAAGACTCTCATGGTTAACCGTTTCGCCTATTGCGCGCACGGTTCGGCTTATGAAACTAGTTTTCATAAATTAGCCGATACGGGTCAAATCATATTATTTGGACCCCAAAATCCAGAGTGTGAACCATAAACCCATATAAAACAAGTCTCTGAACTTGTTGGGTCAGAATCGCACTCCATTCTCGGTTTTCGCCTTTTCACGCGATTAAACCGTACTCACATATCGGAACCAACCAGTCTAGGCTACGGCCATTATAACGACTCGTTAGGATTTTAAGAGGTTAATTAAAACCTTCGTTCCAGATTAGGAGCCCCAGTAAAAGCTATCGGTGATTTAATCCAAATTAAGGAAATATACTTGCAAAGGTAAATACTTTAACTTATTTCCCCTATACGGGCTTGGGTTACGGTATGTTAATACCGCTTGATTGAGCATTATATTTTTCCATCGCTTAGGTGGTTAATTAAATAATATGATCGGCTCATTTAAACAGTTTTGTTTCTTAAAAGCCTTTGGGGGGTTAATGACCGTTGTCCCGGATATTCTTGGCATCATTTTACGAAATGGCCACGACCATCGACATCCCGGTGTAGGCGTACACCCGGTATATATTGTCGACATTAAATTAAAAGACGTAGCCGTTGGTTTTTATACTACGGTTTTACGCAATGTGGTGTGTCTATAAATCTTTAACCCGGCACGACCCGGGCTACTGAACGCATAAAAGAACATGTAAAACGTTCACAAGATTTTAATAATTTTCCCAAGTTATAAAAGAGTTTGTGCCTTGTGCATTCAAATCAATTTTAATAAACATTTTCAAATGTGTCAGTTGAATGTATTTACCAGTGTAAACTGACGTATTTTCCCCAAAAAGATTAAGTGCAGGTACTATACGAAATGGGCTGGTATAGGCGTCCTAAGCATCGTACATAGTCTCGCAAACTCGGTGCTGCATCTGAATGAACAATATTTATTATTTTTGATCCGCTGTGGATATATTCAACTTCTGTAATACATTTGATATTACAACCAGAGGTTGAAGTTTATATATTTATCTTAAGCTTCCGCTGTGCATTATATAATTGTGTGGTTTGACTATATTGTTGCCAACATCGTCACGGTAATCCCCCACCGGGCCCACCGGTGAAACACGTGGAAATCGGGGTGTGACATCATAACACTAAATGTGACAAATATTTAATAAACAATTTCATTTCATTGCTAATCATCAAGTGCATTGTTTGAAATAGAAATTACAACAAGTTTGAATCAAAATAAAGTACAACAAGTATTAAAGTTTGAGGTGTGTTTCTAGGCATCCTACTAGATTCCGTGCATCATCAACATCACCAAAATCAAGGGTCCCATTATTACAACAACTTGTTTGAAAATGGCCAGGAAAGTTGAAAAAACTTCAATTGGAATTGATCTTGGAATGATTCCTCTCAATTAAATAGACACACACTTGCTTCATAGGACCTCCACATATCCAACACGTGACCCAAATTGATTTCGGAGAACATGTAATCCAGAGGTCGGTCTCGGGTGGGCATAAGATTCGTGGGCCCTATTGTCGGATCTGTGACTCCATGGAAGATGTGATTAAGGTAACTACCGAATTACATGAATTCTTTGAAACCACATATTCGTATGTTGCAGTTTGGAAAGATGACCGAATAGAGATCTGAATAAGTTTCTGGAATTGGAGAACCGTTATGTCTAATCATATCAACTACCGCCTAGATAGTTGTTACCATATCCATTATCCCCTTGATAGTTGTTACCATCGTATGATAATTTTATAAAATAGCCCTAAATTAGAGATAAAATACATATATTGTCAACAACGGCATCAAAATACAGAGCTTCATCCTAATTTTTGTAAATCGCACAAACAAGCATGCCTTGGACCAGTGGCGGAGCTTGACCAAAAATTTCGAGGGGGCGTAAACTGATGGGACCCAAAAAATTTTTCCTATCGTTATGTTATGGGTCGGGTCGGGTCGGCTGTTCGATTCAGGTCAGGTCAAATAATAATAGTTTCAAATAAAACTAAAAAAAATCATTCATTCAAAGGATCTGTTCTTGCACATAGAAAAACTAAATATTGTATAACAAACAAAAGACCTATATATATATATATATATAATGATACGAGATAAATGGAACCTGGACGAAAAATTACAACTCAGCCCCGCGACCTTTAAGATTTTTGAATTCATTAAATATGTCTCCCGAATCAAACTTATCAGCAATTTCTTTTTCTATGTAAATCATGAAGCTATTTGTGAGATATTAATTTTATTGTGTGGTCGGTAATCAAGGGTTAAACAAATAAAATAAGAGTTAAAATATATTTACCAAACTATCCATTATTTAGGAAAAATAATCGGGGGGCGATCCTATATAATTTTTAAAATTTTCGGACGAAAAATCGGACCATATACACTTCTAACCGAAACATTGGGGTGGGCGGGTACACCCCCGGGCACCCATTATCCTTCGCCACTGCCTTGGACGAGTCTAGAACACTCGTAATCCTCAACCGGCTTTGAAACCGGACGAAATCTATGAAGAAACTGTTCAATTTCACGGTGAGTGGAGAACTTAGCGATGGAGAAAACTTCATCGTAGAAACTTTGAACAAGATAAAAAGGATGAGATATCGGCAGTTAGCTCGAAGAAGTTTCTCTCGATCATTCAACATGTGACCCATTCAATACGCATCGTATACCCCTATGTATCAGCCTGTGATTTCTTCTGGTGAGCACAGACTCCTTATTTATGTGATAGTCAACAAGCGTATTGTCATTGTGGAGAACAACCTCGTTGAACAACAACCTCTTGCTTAAACAATGTTCTGATATGATAGATAAAATGCAGAAATGTGGCATAATTCATTTAGTTTTTGGAATTGGAGAACTGTTGTGTCTAATCATATCAGCTATCGCGATAAGTTTCTGTGGAAGTGCAAGAACGAGTATGAAGATAAGTTAAAGATAAGTCAAGAACAAAGAAGAACACTTGAAGAAGAACTTGGAAATATTACCTGATTTGCAGCTGGATCTTGTTTGTTGTCTATGTATTTGTATTCAGTCAAAGAACATGCTGTTGTAGACTATGGGGGTGTTTGGCCTAGCTTTTTTATCTAAGCTTATAGCTTTTTTAGCTAATTTTAAAAAATAAGCACTAATGGGTGTTTGGTTTAGCTTTTTAAGCTTATCCTTAATAGCTTATATAAGCTAATTCCAAGAAGGTTATGGGAACATGGTTTTTTAGCTTATTTGAATAAGCTTATTTGAAGAAGATGGTTTTTTACTCATTACACACAATGATATTATACCCCTTTCCATAATACAAAATAACCTAACAAACAACTAAAGATTAATTATTAATTATCAACTTGTAGAATATAAGCTAATCCAAACACTTAAAAATAGCTTATCAAATTAAAGAAAATAAGCATAAGCTACTTAAAAATATAAGCATAAGCCAAAAAAATAAAAGCTACGCCAAACACCCCCTATGTTTTGTAGCTATAATGTACTGAAATTTGGTTTGTAATGAATGGAAATGTGTTGACTTTTGTTGATATAGTGATATTATCAAGAGTCTGTATCAATAACTTCCATATCCCCTTGGTAGTTGTTACCATATGACACAAGATAAAGGCGCTTCTCTAGACAATGTAGGATGATGTTCCGTTTTAGGGTTTCTTCATCACATGTAACAATGTTGATAAATGTTGATCGGAACACGCCACTTAAATTGAAGGATGAGTTGATTTGATTGTGAAATAGATATGAAGGATGAGATATCGGCTATTGTCTTACTTTAACGGGGTATGGTTATGGCGTACATTTCATCACGATCCCTACTAGGGAGATACAAGCTTTAGCAATATTAAATTTCAGTCATGTCCCATTGCATTATGACAATACTGACAAGGGTGCTGGTCTTTTCTCCCACTGTGCGAAGTTGAAGAATCTCAATATAACACATTGTAGATTGGTGGGCTTGAATGATTTTAATATATTTCATCTTGGACTATCTAATCTAACACTTGAAAATAGATATGTTCGTGTCAAGATCTTTATCGATCATGTCATAGGCCAACTGCTCGAAATCCCACCAAAAAATAAACTTCAAAAATTCAGTGGTCAGCCACCAGACAACATCTACACCTGTCAGTCTACCATGTGTTTTACTTTATTGAATACGCATCGTATAGGCCTATACGATGCGTATTGAATTGGAAAAGTGTGCACAGAGCCGTCCCCGAAAACTCTCTAAAAAATTTAGGCCTCGGGCGACAAAAAGAATTGGACCTAAAATTATGGTTAAAGGTAAATGAATTAAAAAAAAAAATAAAAACTTAGTGATAGAGCAAAGACTCAAACCTGAGAACTTCACATTACTATGAGGTGGTTTTTTCCACTACACCACCAAATTTTTTTTGCATTATAAGTGGATGAATATACTAAATATATAATATTAATAAATATATAAGTTTCTAAAGACTTTTCGGGCCCTTTGAAATTTTGGGCCTCGGATGTTGGCACGGGTTTGCCGGCCTCAGAGCCAGCCCTGAGTGTGTGGATAGAAAGGGCCGGTGTGCCAATAGAATTTCCATTATTTAATTAGTTAAAATGATATAATTGACATTTTCCTTGGTTATACTATTAAATTTATAATACAAATATATAAAACTATAAGTGTTTTTCATAAAATTTCATTTTTGCTTAGCTGCTCTCGTACAACGATTAGGGTTTTGTCTCTTTATGTTACGCTCTTCATCCGTTCTCACTTGCCTCGTTTGTAAATCTTTGGTCAATGATAATTAAGAATATCATTTTCTACAACAACGCCTTCTTTGTATTATTCTTGTGACAAATTTATCATCTAAATTACAGAAAGAAATAATAAGTTATCATTGACGATGTTCGTACTTAAAATATCTTTTGAGGGAAATTATTTCCTCCAACAACCCTTTCTTTGTATTATTCGCGTGATACAAAATCATTATAAATATTTTAGACTTTATTTTTGTCAAACAATATTTAGCTTTTTTTTTTTTTTGTATTATGTGTAGAACGCGTCATGTGAATGAATGAAGTTTATGTACTTTTATTTGAAGTTATTATTGTTTGACCTGACCCAAATATCCGACCCGAATATATCACCCGAAACATAGCGATACGAAAAAATTGGTCCTATGGCTTTCCGCCACCCCCTCCCTCCGCACAGTCGAAATTTTTGGTCAAACTCCGCCACTGGGACCAGACTTGACTTCCATTAGAGTTTAATAAATTTGTATTATAGTATGTGGAAATAGATTGTCATTTTCTCACATGCCTCCAACTTTGAATGTGTATATATAAGTGTAAGTGGTTTCCTCAAATTTCAAAGCAACCTAGCAACAAATACTCTCAGAGGTAAGTATACATTTGATCATTAAGAAGATAAAAAGTATTTACATGAACATTTTCTGATCATTTTCTGGATTTGCAGGTTCTTCGATTTCATTAGAACCATGGGAGCAGGAGGTCGAATGAATGAATCCGAAACAAAAAGAGATGTCTTCAAACATGTCCCTGTCGAGAAACCTCCATTCGGAATCGCTGATGTGAAGAAGGCAATACCACCACACTGTTTCAACCGATCTCTTTCAACCTCTTTCTACTACCTTATCCGCGATTTATGCTTCGTCTTTTCTCTCTATTATATCGCAAACAATTACATCACCCTCCTCTCTCCACCCTTCTCATACATAGCATGGCCAATTTACTGGTTCTCTCAAGGAAGTGTCATGGTGGGACTATGGAATATTGTCCATGATTGTGGTCATCACTCCTTTAGTGAATATCCATTGATTGATAACACCATTGGCCTCATTTTCCACTCACTTGTCCTCACACCCTACTTCTCTTTCAAATACAGCCACCGTACTCACCATGCCAACACTAGTTCACTCGAAAAGGATGAAAACTGGGTCCCCAAACTCAAGAATGATACATGGTTTGTTGAGTTGATAGCCAACCCTATAGTCAATGTGTTCCTGGTCCTATTTAGGTTAGTTTTCGGGTACTTCGGGTACTTTTTGTTCAACCTTCATGGCAGGATATACAAAGGCTTCCCAAGCCACTTCAACCCACTTGGTCCTATCTTCAATGACAGCGAACGCGCTCAAGTTTTCCTATCCGATATCGGGGTTGGTGTTGTTGCCTATGGCCTTTACCGAATCGGGACAAAAACTGGTTTCCAATGGCTACTTTACATGTATGGTTACCCCTTGTTGGTTATGTGTGCGCTTTTCATATTGTTCACTTATCTAAACCACAACCACCCTTCGGTGGCTCACTATGATGCAAGAGAATGGGATTGGTTGAGAGGGGCTTTAGCTACTGTTGATAGAGATTATGGGATTTTGAACACTGTCTTCCATGATGAACCTAATGCTCATGTGGTTCACCATTTGTTCTCCTCCATTCCCCATTATCATATTGTTGAGGCAACACGTGCGGTCAAACCTGTCTTGGGTGAGTACTATAACTTTGATGATACTCCAATTGTAAAGGCAGTTTTTAGAGAGACATATAACTGTCTCTTTATTAAAGAAGACCCTGAGAAAGAAGGTGTTTACTGGTTCAGTAAGTAGATGTCGCATGTGTGAAAAATAAATAAAAGTTTATGTGAGTTTTAAAGATGTTGTTGGGCTATGATTTGCTATCTAAAGCACTTTTCTTCCTATTGCAGTAATTAACATATGTATATTGTCTAGTTTTGTGAGAAAAATATATATAATGTGTCAATTAGTGTTAATGTTGCTTTGTTACCATTTTCAACTTTTTTTATCTATGTGTTTCTCTCATCACATATTGGCTATTGCTATTTTCTCATTTAAAAGATCCAGTTAAACATTTGGTATAAATAACCAAGAAGTGTGATAATTCAACAAATGTGCAAGTGTAATTTGCAATGCTCAAATTTGTTCTCACCAATATCTTAGAAATATTGGATTTTAATAATCCTAACTATTTGTCGTTTGCCGCCAACAGTCCCAACTTAAAAAATAACTACTGATAGTCCCAACTATTGTCATATTGGCCACCAATGTAGCATGACTAACAGAACCCTAACGTCGTTAGTCTACGGTCGCCGGAAAACCGTTTTTGGCCAGAAAAAGGTTTCTAAAAGTCTGATCTAAGGTTACAAAGAGGTTTGAGACGAAAATGTTGAGTTTTCCGGCCAAAAAGAAGTTTTCCAGCAAAAAAGTAGTTTTCGGGCGACTTTAATAATTGGCGCTTTTACTAGAAAAAGATTCCTAAAGGTTCATAATAAGGTTACAAAGAGGGTTGGAACGAAAAATGTTGAGTTTTACGGCTAAAAACGTTTTTCCGGCGACCGGAGACTAATGACGTTAGGGTTTTGTTAGTCAGGGTTCAGTGGAGGCCAATATGCTAATAGTTAAGACTGCACGTGGTTATTTTTGAAATTAAGACTGTTGACGGCTAATGACAAATAATTTGAATTATTAAAATCAAATATTCCAATATTTTATTGTCTTTTCAGCCATATTTCCTGTACTTGATATATTAGGGTTATTTGCAATGTTCAAATTTGTTCTCACCAATAGTTTATTGTAAGACATATCGAGTCTTTTGTGTTTTTATCTATATTTTAAAATATAACCTTTATAATAAAAACATTTAAAGGACATCAAGAAAAAAAGCCTAATGAAGGTAATAAAACCCATATTCAAATTAATGTTAAATGTACATAAGTAGACTTTATTATAAAAAAAGACAGCAAGAAAAATCAGACAACCCACACGAGGAGTGTTGGGAGTATGGATTATAAGTAACTTTAATAACATTGTTAGAATCCTTATTATACGTAACTTTAGTGGATGAGGTCAGTGTCAAATCCAGAAATATTTTTCATGGGTGTAGAATTTTTTATGGGTTGTTTGTCTATTGGTATATCCTAATTTTTTTTGGTCAAATTTATGTCGGATCGGGTCGGGTCGGGTCGATGACAAAAATTCTTACGTGATCCTCGTTAAAGTCAATAACTCAAAAACATATCTCAATATCACATCATCACATATTCACTCGTTACTCATATGTATTTAAATATTCAACTTCTAATCCATATTAACTACTCAATGCTAAAAAAACTATACGATAAAATTGAAAAAAAGAAAAATGAAAACCTGCAAAAGCCTAAAGATGAAGTTGAGGAACATATGTAAATAAAAAACCAAAGGGGATTTAATAGTATCAATTGTCAAATATGAATGTGAAGACAAAATAATGCACAACCAAAGTTATAGAAACTTTTCTACTCAAATACCCTACTCAATTAAATAAAAGTTGACTATCATCATCTTCTCTTGAAAGCTTTTCTCTATTCCCTTCCGACTTTAGGCTCTGCAATTTTACTTCACATCTTTATTATGGTGTAAAAGTTTAAAGAGGGCGACTACAAAATTTTATATGGTGCGATCAGTATTTTAACGCACGTATAACACTAAACATTTTTTATTCAAGGGGTGCGCCCGCCTCCACCCTAAACACTAGGTCCCCCCTGGGTGAGGTTTCATTGCATGATGTTTTAAGTTTTAAGTCTGGAATTCATTGCATTGTTTCTTAAACTTTTATATTTGGTGTTTTTCTTGTCAAAACAACCCAAAAAGATCATGCGTAATGGCTACATGTCAATTTTTATGTCTTCTCACACTTTCCACGAAAAATATCATTTTTATAGGAACCTAAACCTTAGTCTATTCATCTCTTATATTGGACACGTCAAAAAATGATTCCTTAGAAATTTCATCTTGTATCGGTGTATCATGCCTGAACCCTTGGAATAAAAATTATACCTGATTAGTAGAAATTACGAACATCTTTATGTATGACTTTTGACGTCAAACGTTGATAACAATTCGTCTATTATAATGTTATATGATATCAACGTACTAATACTAAATTCAGTCGGTGTGCTTTGATGATAATAATTCGAATGATGGTAAAAGTAGAAAGTAGAAACATATAAATAAATATAAGTCTAAAGCCTCGAAAGGTGATAACAGTTTCGGGGATAAGTTCAAATTAAGATTAATGCTCCTTTCCCACATAATATCTACAACACTACAATAACAAGTTCGCATTTGTTGTTTAGTAAATACAACAACTAGTATTTGTCCTTTTATACATACAAGTTATAACTACTCCCGTTTTGTCATTGCGTAGGTCAGCACTTCGGAAGCTGCCAATCTTTTCCTTTTTGTATTCCTAAGATTGGTAGTTAAATCACAGCAGCTCACCGAAAACGACTCTTATAATTGTTTAAGGCTTTGTTTAACCTTGAAACTAAGCTCCCAAACTCACTATAAAAAGGTTATCACTTAGCAACATGATGGCATGCAGTAAAACAACAAATCTTATTACTTACTTTACATGCTCTTTGTTTTGTAGACGATAAAGATGGGAGCAGGGGGGCGGATGAATGAAGCCACCACTGATAAAGATGTTCTAAAACGTGTACCCACAGCTAAAACTCCATTCGAGATCAGTGATCTCAAGAAAGCAATACCACCACACTGTTTTAAGCGATCTCTTGCAACCTCCTCCTACTACCTTTTTCGCGATATCGCGATATGCTATACTTTTTACTATCTCACATCAAATTACATCCCTCTTCTCCATAAACCCTTCAATTACATAGCATGGCCAATTTATTGGTTTTGCCAAGGTAGTAGTTTCATGGAAATATGGAGTATTGGTCATGATTTGGGCCATCACGCCTTTAGCGAATACCAATGGCTTGATGATACACTTGGTTTTGTCCTCCACTCTTCATTCCTCACTCCATACTTCTCTTTCAAATATAGTCACCGTAGTCACCATGCTCACACTAATTCTATGGAGTATGATGAGGTTTGGATCCCCAAACGGAAGGCGGACACCTTGTATTCTGAAGTTCTAAACAATCCACTAGGCAACCTGTTCATGACTGTTGTTAGGTTACTTCTGAGCTTTCCCATGTACTTTACCTTTAATATCCACGGCAGGGAATGCGACGGGTTTGTAAGTCACTTTTACCCGCAACGTCCTTTGTTCAATGATAGTGAGCGCAAACTAATTTGGCTCTCTGATGCTGGAATGCTTGTAGCTTTCTATGCACTTTACAAAATTGCTGCAGCCACAAGTGCAACATGATTATTTTGCATCTATGGAGGGCCTTTGTTGGTCATGAATGCTCATTTTATCTTTTTCACTTTTCTGCATCATAGACATCCTTCTCTTGCTCACTACGATTCAAGAGAATGGGATTGGATAAGAGGTGCTTTATCGACTGTTGATAGAGATTACGGAATCTTTAACACTATTTTTCATGACTTGACTTGTGCTCATGTGGTGCACCATTTGATCTCAACTATTCCACATTACCATACCGTAGAGGCCACGGAAGCTATCAAACCAATCTTAGGTGACTACTACAAATACGATGATACACCCATCCTAAAGGCTTTTTGGAGAGAAATTAAGGAATGTATTTTTGTTGAACCAGATGAAGGTGCAGAGGACAGCGGTGTGTATTGGTTTCGTAGGTAAATAGCAAACACGTAATAGCTATGCGAACTCGCTTTCTTTAATTTTGTGTTTGTGCCACTTGTTTTGTTTTTGTTCTACCATGTTCCTAATAAAGAGTTAATGGTGTACATGTAACCTTATTGTATGTTACGACGATTATGTTCGTTGGCATATATAAGATATCTGTCAGTCTTCTATTTCGCAAAAAGCCAAAAGGGTATTTTTAAAGGGTCTACATATTTGCATACCCATTAGGACCCATATATACGCCTCGTACAAGTGTGTACGGGGCGTATAGCCACCTTTTCCAATTTCTAAGAGAATCTCTAATTATGTCATATCATGTTCTATACGCCTCGTACACGCCTATATGGGGCTTATACGAAAAAGACCATTAACCCCTGGTTTTGGGCCTATACGTAGCTCAAACCAAGGGTAAATGGTCTTTTTTACTCTTCGTATACGTCTCGTATAGGTCTATATGGGTTATATAATTGTGGTTATTTTACATTTCTATGCAATATTTATCGTTTTAGTAAAGTTCTATAACGAGTACTTTTAAAAAAAATAAAAAAAACATTGTTAAGCATCATATTGTATAGTATAGTATAATTATCTTATGAGCCTATGAATGTAGTATCATATCATATAGTGTAGTATAAGTCTCTTATAGACCTATAGGTGTAGTATAATATCATTACTTATCGTATCGTTTGGTATAGTATCGTATCGTATAGGTATAGTATAGGTCCCATATAGGCCTATAGGTGTATTTTAGTATAGTATACTATAACATCGTATCGTATAGTTGTATCACATGTCTCGTATAGACCTATAGGTGTAGTATAGGTCTGCGTATAGGCCTATAGATATAGTATAGGTCCATATTCTATGGTACCGCATATTATCGTATAGTGTAGTATCATATCATATCATATATTATAGTATCGTATGGTGTAGTATAGGTCCCGTATGTGCCTATAGGTGTATTATATTATAGTATACTATATGATCATATGGTATACTTGTAGTATAGGTCCCGTATAAGCCTATAGGTGTAGTATAGTTCTCGTATAAGCCTATAGGTGTAGTATATATATCCCATATAGGACTATAGGTATAGTTTAGGTCCCGTATAGGCCTATACAAGACCTATAGGGGACCTATACGAGACTTATATTACACTATATGATACGATACGATGCTATAGGATACGATACAACATCCGTATATGCCTATAGGACTATAGGAGTAGTTTAGCCCTCCGTATAGGCCTATAGGACTATACAAGACCTATAGGGGAGCTATATGAGACTTATACTACACGATGCGATACGGTACGATACTATACGATACAATGTGATACAGTACCATACGATATGATATGATACAACACCCGTATAGGCCTATCGGTGTAGTATAGGTCCCATATAGCACTGTAGGTATAGTTTAGGTCCCGTATAGGCCTATACAAGACCTATAGAGAACCTATACGAGACTTATACTACACTATATGATATGAGATCAAACTATATGATACAATATGGTTCAATATGATATGATACCATAGGATATACGAGGCAACACCCGTATATGTCTATATGTGTAGTATCGGTCCCGTATAGGACTATAGGTGTAGTTTAGGTCCCGTATATGCCTATAAGAGTATACAAGACCTATACAGACTCAAAAAGTAATTTACTCTAGTATGATGCATAGTAGAAGTTTTAATTCTGTATAACATATAAACATATTAAACATTATAATTCAATGTTTGATTAGTTTAAGAACTCAAATTACCTAGTCTGTTTTGCAGCGGACATAGCAACTTGGATTTCGGACACAAAGTTGGAATATTTAACCACATAATAGTTTGATCTTCATCTTTAAGCTTTAATAATCGTTCCACTTTTAATAGTAAAAACAGAAAACTCATAAGACTATCCATAATGATTAATGCCTCTTATGGGGTATTTTCACCGTATCAGCATCATAACGCGCCATGTAATGGTTAAGAGCCCTTAATGCCATATTACTCATTACTTTCCATGTTTTTCCTCCTCATTAGGCATTATTCTAGAAATGTCTCTCCCTTGATGCCCGATAATGCCCATGGGGGGTGATTTAGGGATATTATCAAACTCTTTCACGTCCCGATCGATAATGCCCATTACGCATGACCTAAGTATACAAATACTAACATAATATAATCAAGTTTTGCAACTGGAAAATCAAAGAAGAAATTAGAAAAAAAAACATATAGGGTTACATATATAGTCTGGACAAAGAAATTAAAAAAACCTAGTCCACAGTCGAACTATAGTGTCATTGTTCTTAATCTTACACTTGCATTCAGAATTACGGATACATATATTGTTTAGTGTTGCAACTTGTAATATACATACTAACCGAAATATCCTCTTATGGTGTTTGGATCCTTCTCATTATGGTGGAGTGAATACCAAGCAACAGTATGAGTACATACAATCTCCCAAATAATTAGAAGGTGTTAACATCAAGGGTACTTCATAACATGTGTACATACCATTAATTCAAAACAATGTAACCCCTTAGTAATGCAATGTTTTCTCATGAATCAATCAAGAACACCTATTGAAGCTATCAAAGCTCCAATTTCTACATGGTCACCACCTTGGTTAAAATATATATAGAATACATTCTTAATCAAAAATATATTCGTCAAGTATAAAAATTACAATCATTTACAAATATCGAATATAATGACATCTCAACAAGATATTCATCTAAGTTAATTAGCCTATATTAAAACAACTTGAAACATAACTTATAATTAAACTTAACCAAACACGAAATGGAACATCACAAACATGATATCAAAGTAAGCTGGTTAAAATGAATTGACGTGAGAAAAATGTGGCTTGTCTGATTCAACCCGCTAACCTAAAATTTATGTAACAGGAAATATTATTTATAAATTATAATAAAAAAGTAAAACCTAATACAAATCATCTAACCTAAATTGTTATAAGTCACACATAAAGAACATACCACTAAATTACTTATATATAGTCAAAAGAAACATCAACAACCTTTCATTTTGTGTAGTTATTTTGTTTATCTTCATGTGAAAGTGGAAAAACTTGAGGATATGCGTAAAGTTTAGACTAGGGATTTATGCAACATAAGAACTGGTATCATCTGTTTATAACCCCAATCATAGCACTTGAGATGGGGTTTGCCGACATCAAAAACTTCGACATAGAAGATAGAAGGATGAGATGAAGCAAATATCATTGGTAGTCATAGAGGAGGGAGGAGAGTGGGAAGTTCGTTAATCACAAAACGATATGTGAAAGAAGGAGGGCTTTTGTGGGAGGGGAGGGGAGGGGAGAGACTATAGAGGGAGGTCCGTGTGATTGAGTGATTGGATGAGACATGCATGTCATTGATACGTCGAAACACCCTCGATTAAAAAAAAAACCTTCATGTATAGAATTTACATTGGAAAACAATGTCCCATATTTTCATAGAAAATCTTTTTATGTTAACATCCAAAAACTTGTCTTATAAACATTATTCTTTATAACATTAGGTAAGTCGGGTCTTCTATCCTTCTCTCTAAGACTTGATATCTACTATACTCTTCTTTTCAACAATATTGTTTTAAAGTATATGTAACTAGATTTAAGCTCCCCCGCGTTGCGACGGGGGCGTAGAACTATGCCAAATAGCACTAATGTCACACCACCGTCAGCGACTACTAACACTGAGTCGATCCGGGACCCGCGCGTTGCGACAAACTTGTCAAACGAAAAAAATAAATGTAAAACATTGAACCACACATGCATGTTGTGTCGTGTTAACTCGCATAATTTTGAACGAAACAAAAAACGTTAAACGACACACGCACATCGCGCCTTCTTAACTCGCAAAATTTAGAACGAAACGTAAAATGAAAATTTGCGGAAGATGAAAAGTATAGGGACCAAAGTTGAAGGTAAAAATATTGTGAGGTTAAATTGAAAATAATAAAACTTTTGAGTTAAAAATGAAAAAAAACAATTTATATGTGTTAAAATTACAAAACATAAAAAGCTTTTGGGTTAAATTTAAAAAAAAATCAACTTTTTTTTAAACCCCCTAAAACATAAATTACAACACCTTATGCACAAAATTGTTGCTAATTTATGGAGTGTAAATTTACAAATAAAACAACACAACTTTGAATGGATCAAACTGATTGAATTTGTAAGATAATGAAACCATTATTTAATTAGGGTACAACCACTTAAGCACAATTTACAACCATACATGCATACAAAACAGATTGAATTTGGTTAGATAATGAAACCATTATTTGACTAAGGTACAACAACTTAAACACAATTTACAAAAATGTTACAAAATAATAATATATAAATAAATTAGATAATGAACAACAATTTAAGCACAATGTATAATTATTTTGATTAAGATACAACAATTTAATCATAATGTACAACTATAAATGCATACTTTTGTTACAAAATAATAGTATATAAATATATAAATATCATTAACTTTCGGTAAGGTAATAAGTGTACACTGAAACATATGTATATTTACCTAAATTCTATTTTACATAGGCGACAGTATAACCAAAACAATTCTTTCTAAAAAGTTCCATGAAACACCATGCAAGGACTAATATTTCAAAATATCATTGTCATTTTATTTTATTTTATTTTGTGGTTTTAAAAGAACATATACACGTGGCCAATAATATTTGGAAATATCATTATCCATTTTTGTTGATACATATTATGTGGCCGCGACTCGGTTCGGTTCAACTCGATTCGGTTCAATTTGGTTTTGACACGGTTAGGTTCGGCTCAAGCCCGACGTCACGACATTCCTCCGTCGTGCGTCCCAGATTTCGACTCGCGAAGCAGGAAGCGCCGCAAGCCGGTTTCCGCTGCCACATCATCATGACATCATGATGATGATATCATGAACCTTGGACAAATGCAAGTTTCAAAGAAACTGCCAATATTCAACGTGCATGCATGTGAACTGTTTTGGAGTTTGAATTCATGATTGGGCCAGCCTTATAATTGATCAAAACACTCACATGGGCCAATACATCTCAACTGGGCCGAACCTAATATTAGCCAACATATATGTCGACGAAACACATCTTGTTTCGTCGACTTTGAAGATATTTTATTGTGTTTCGTCGCTGAAACACTTGTTTTGTCGACCTACTTGTGTTTCATCAGTGCTGTGAGTATATATAGTCAGTCTGTGGATAAGAAAATAGAGATTCTGAAGAGAACACATTGTTGAGAGCACACACACACACTAGAGTTTGAGAGAGTTTGCAAAACACATTTGTAAACATTGCTTTGTAACCGAACCTTTCATACGTATTAATACAGTGGTGTTAATCGGTGAATATTGCGTGTCGTGTATTTGCGTGTTCTATCTCGGTTTGCCTTTCCGGTTGGATTCCGCACAACCGGGTTGGTTAGTATACAAGGATTAGGCGACTAGATCCTCCTAGCCGGACAAAAGCCAAAAAGATTTTATTTCTATTTTATTTTCGATCGTACGATGTTGGATCTCGAGTCTTAGTTTCCTGAAACCTGAACGAAAACTGAATTGACTAAATCTTCATAAACGGTCGAAATTTGCAAGTTTTGAAAGTTGAAAACTAAAATTGACAAATTTATTAAACTTTCAAGCTGTCGGACGGTGTTTGATTGAAACATGGTCATAAGTGTGTCATTTGTTTATACTAACTATATTCCAAGCAGTTGTTCTCATTACGCGTTTAGATTTCTTGCATGTGCAGATTCTAAAGGCAAGGAGAACATGGTCGATGACAAGCTTCGGAATGAAGACATGACGTGAAGGCACTCAAAAGATGAAGATGATCGAGTTGCCGCTGACCATCATCAACACCACAAGGATCTCAAGCACTAATGATCAAGTCATTCACAAGCATAACTCAAGGGGGAGCTTATGTTAAGGCGGAGTTTTTCAACACACTTCCTACATGATACGGGAAGTTTGTTGATACACTCTCTGCTTTCAAGACGTGAAGACTTTGAAGATCCTCCGACATGGAAGACATGGAAGATGAACCTCACGAGTAACGTCCAAGGGGGAGTTTGTTGATACATATTATGTGGCCGCGACTCGGTTCGGTTCAACTCGGTTCGGTTCAACTTGGTTTTGACATGGTTAGGTTCGGCTCAAGCCCGACGTCACGACATTCCTCCGTCGTGCGTCCCAGATTTCGACTCGCGAAGCAGGAAGCGTCGCAAGCCGGTTCCCGCTGCCACATCATCATGACATCATGATGATGATATCATGAACCTTGGACAAATGCAAGTTTCAAAGAAACTGCCAATATTCAACGTGCATGCATGTGAACTGTTTTGGAGTTTGAATTCATGATTGGGCCAGCCTTATAATTGATCAAAACACTCACATGGGCCAATACATCTCAACTGGGCCGAACCTAATATTAGCCAACATATATGTCGACGAAACACATCTTGTTTCGTCGACTTTGAAGATATTTTATTGTGTTTCGTCGCTGAAACACTTGTTTCGTCGACCTACTTGTGTTTCATCCGTGCTGTGAGTATATATAGTCAGTCTGTGGATAAGAAAATAGAGACTCTGAAGAGAACACATTGTTGAGAGCACACACACACACTAGAGTTTGAGAGAGTTTGCAAAACACATTTGTAAACATTGCTTTGTAACCGAACCTTTCATACGTATTAATACAGTGGTGTTAATCGGTGAATATTGCGTGTCGTGTATTTGCGTGTTCTATCTCGGTTTGCCTTTCCGGTTGGATTCCGCACAACCGGGTTGGTTAGTATACAAGAATTAGGCGACTAGATCCTCCTAGCCGGACAAAAGCCAAAAAGATTTTATTTCTATTTTATTTTCGATCGTACGATGTTGGATCTCGAGTCTTAGTTTCCTGAAACCTGAACGAAAACTGAATTGACTAAATCTTCATAAACGGTCGAAATTTGCAAGTTTTGAAAGTTGAAAACTAAAATTGACAAATTTATTAAACTTTCAAGCTGTCGGACGGTGTTTGATTGAAACATGGTCATAAGTGTGTCATTTGTTTATACTAACTATATTCCAAGCAGTTGTTCTCATTACGCGTTTAGATTTCTTGCATGTGCAGATTCTAAAGGCAAGGAGAACATGGTCGATGACAAGCTTCGGAATGAAGACATGACGTGAAGGCACTCAAAAGATGAAGATGATCGAGTTGCCGCTGACCATCATCAACACCACAAGGATCTCAAGCACTAATGATCAAGTCATTCACAAGCATAACTCAAGGGGGAGCTTATGTTAAGGGGGAGTTTTTCAACACACTTCCTACATGATACGGGAAGTTTGTTGATACACTCTCTGCTTTCAAGACGTGAAGACTTTGAAGATCCTCCGACATGGAAGACATGGAAGATGAACCTCACGAGTAACGTCCAAGGGGGAGTTTGTTGATACATATTATGTGGCCGCGACTCGGTTCGGTTCAACTCGGTTCGGTTCAACTTGGTTTTGACATGGTTAGGTTCGGCTCAAGCCCGACGTCACGACATTCCTCCGTCGTGCGTCCCAGATTTCGACTCGCGAAGCAGGAAGCGTCGCAAGCCGGTTCCCGCTGCCACATCATCATGACATCATGATGATGATATCATGAACCTTGGACAAATGCAAGTTTCAAAGAAACTGCCAATATTCAACGTGCATGCATGTGAACTGTTTTGGAGTTTGAATTCATGATTGGGCCAGCCTTATAATTGATCAAAACACTCACATGGGCCAATACATCTCAACTGGGCCGAACCTAATATTAGCCAACATATATGTCGACGAAACACATCTTGTTTCGTCGACTTTGAAGATATTTTATTGTGTTTCGTCGCTGAAACACTTGTTTCGTCGACCTACTTGTGTTTCATCAGTGCTGTGAGTATATATAGTCAGTCTGTGGATAAGAAAATAAAGACTCTGAAGAGAACACATTGTTGAGAGCACACACACACACTAGAGTTTGAGAGAGTTTGCAAAACACATTTGTAAACATTGCTTTGTAACCGAACCTTTCATACGTATTAATACAGTGGTGTTAATCGGTGAATATTGCGTGTCGTGTATTTGCGTGTTCTATCTCGGTTTGCCTTTCCGGTTGGATTCCGCACAACCGGGTTGGTTAGTATACATGGATTAGGCGACTAGATCCTCCTAGCCGGACCTACAATTTTGACTTTTTCATGTGATCAACTATAATACGTGACCACATACTACTGTTGTGGCCGCATGGATTCCCTGACCACATACTACCCTTTTAGTCTTGATCACATACTACCCTTGTGATATGATCACATAAAATCCCCTTACTAATGCAATGTTTTCTCATGAATTAAGCAAGAACACCAATTGAGGCTATCAAAGCTCCAATTTCTACATGGTCACCGCCTTGGTTAAAATATATATAGAATTAGCATATATCAAATATAATGACATCTCAGCAAGATATTTGTCTAAGTTAATTAGCTTATATTAAAACAACTTGAAACATATAACTTATAATTAAACGTAACCAAACACGAAATTAAACTTAATCAAACACGAAATGGAACATAACAAACATGATATCAACGTAAGTTGGTTTGAATGGATTGACGTGAAAAAAATGTGGCCTGTTTGATTCAACCCACTATCCTAAAATTTATGTAATATGAAATAATATTTATAAATTATAACTAAAAAAAGTAAAACCTAAAAAATGGAATACAAATCATCTAACCTAAATTGTTATTAGTCACACATAAAGAACATGCATACCACTAAATTACTTATATGTAGTCAACAAAAAAATAAACCTTTCATTTTGTGTAGTTATTTTGTTTATCAACCTGTGAAAGTGGAAAAACTTGAGATTATGCGTAAAGTTTAGACTAGGGATTTATGCAACAAAAGAACTTGAGATGGGGTTTGCCGATCATAGCACTTATTATGTTAACATCCAAAAACTTTGTCTTATAAACGTTATTTTTCATAATATTAGGTAAGTCGAGTCTTCTGTCCTTCTCCCTGAGACTTAGGTGCTTTTTTGTTTTTGCAGACATAAATTGTCTGTAAGCTGATTTCATCTGTTTTCATGTCTGCAACTGAAGATGTGGTCTGAAGCTTTTCAAGCTGAAAATATAAGACTGTTTGTTTTTATAAATTGATACTGTCTGTACAAACTATATGAACTTTATTTTATTTTCCAAAGCAAAACATCATAAACCATTTACCTCAAGTACACATTCAACATCCAAAATGTGCAACCCAATTCTCCAAATTCCCAATCATCGATCAAAATTAAAGTTTCCATGATAGATGCTAATTAGTCGTGATTTACAAAATTAAAGTTTACATAATTGAAATTTAAGAACCAATTGACAAAATTAAAGTTTCCATGATTTACAAAATTAAAGTTTACATGATTGAAATTTACAAAATTAAAGTTTCCATGATTTACAAAATTAAAGTTTCCATGATTGAAATTTAGATATTAAAAACACGTATTGTGATGACCATAAGTCCATAACCTCTGCCTTGCTCTAGACAATCACAAACGAATCCAAGAACATTCCTCTGATTAATTTGCATCAACTGGAACTCACTGGAGTTCTATCGGAGTAAACCGTAACCCAGGACATCGGAGAAAACCCACCGGAGATCTTGCCGGAAACCTGCACGTTCACCGGCGCCGGTGACCTTACAGCGGTGGTCGTGGTCCAGTTTTGAGGGAGGAGGGTTTTTTTGTGAAGATGGGAGAGGTGAGTTTTTTGTGAAGATGTTTTGAAAAAGGGTGTCATAGCTTCTTTTTTAAGCTGAAAAAAGCCATTTTCATATCTGTTAAAAAAAACAAACAATTTTCAAGGGTAACGTCTGCGCGCCTGCAGACATTAGCTCCCTTGAAGATGTTTGAAGAAAAAACAAACACCCTCTTAATCTCTAGTATACTCTTCTTTTCAACAATGTTATTTTAAAGTAAATGTAATATCATTAACTTTCGCTAAGGTAACAAGTGTTACATTGAAACATATGTGTATTTACCTACATTCTATTTAAGATAGGCAACAGTATAACCTAAACAATTCTTTCTAAATACAAGTCCCATGAAACATCATGCGAGGACTAATATTTCAAAATATCATTGTCATTTTATTTTATTTTATTTTATTTTGGGGTTTTAAAAGAACATATACATGCGAAGAATAATACGTGACCACATACTATTGTTGTGACTGCACGTATTACCTGGCTACATACTACCCTTTTAGTTTTTGATCACATAATGTGAGATGATCACATCTTGTGGTCATGTAATCCCATCATGTACTCGATTACATCGATCTTTATGATCCTAGTCTGAGTTATCTTTATGATCCCTTCATTTACCTATAGTGTGAATTATTCATCCCACCCGACCACATACAATCCTTGTGATGATTTTTTTAAGTGAGTGATTTGTTCATTTCGCTCGAACACAAAACTACTCTTGTTATCATTTCATCACACCTTTATTCTTTTTTAAACGGCGATTTAATTCACCATGTTGTAAACACAGTATTCACATACATCGTATATAAATCACACGACAAGTAGATACATATACTTTTTAATTTTGAAAACATGTAACACTCACATGTATATGCAAACATTCCACCGTTTATAAACATCGAAGCTCGATACTCGTCCACCAGTCGATCTGTGGATGTGGGTGACTCACGTATACGAGATCCTTAGTTGGTAGTTCATTTATTTTCTCCGCTCTTGGCTAATACTCCATAATACAAGTGAATAGCAATAAACTCGTGTGTGGGAGGGGGGACACCAATCCATAATGTTTGTTCCTACCACTGTCGTCTCACCTAATTTGATTGTATTTTATGTAAGGGTTTTATATTATAACAATAATTCAATCATTATATAGATATATCTTAGTTTTCCTGTCTTTTGAAAACGAACAGAAATATAACCACACGATACATCATACATTTAGTTAAGGCTGTAAATATTTGCAGACCAAAATGTCTATTTATACACCAAAACCTAGCTTTATATACGCCAAGTATAAGTCTATATGCGTCGTATAGCCACCTTTTTTAATTTCCAAAAGAATCTCTGATATGATTGCGAATTTGTCCCTTTATACACGGAGCGTATAGGTGTATATGAAGCGTTTATAAAGGGTGGTCTTTTTAAAAACATAGTTATACATTATTTATCGTTTTAGCATACTTTTACAATAAATAATTTTTAAAAATAGGTAAATTAAAGTTATGTGTTCTATCGTATAGTATACTATATGTCTCGTATAGGCCTATGGATGAAATATCGTATCATATAGTGTAGTATAAATCTCGTATACATGTAATATAATATAATATTGTATCGTATCGTATCGTATAGTGTAGTAAAAAAACATTGTTAAGTATTCAATCGTATAGTATAATATAGGACACGTATAGGTATATGGATGTAGTATCGTATCATATAGTGTAGTATAAATCTCGTATAGGTCCAAACGTGTAATATAATATTGTATCATATCGTATAATGTAGTATAATTCATGTATAGATATATATGTGTAGTATCGTCTCGTATAGGCCTATGGATGTAGTATCGTATCGTATCTGTAACACCTCGTAAATCGTGTCCAATGATGTGCTGACACGTGTAATGAACCCTAATAAAGTCAAACGTTGACTATAAGGGACTATTTTCGTCGAAATCGAAAACTTTGAATGTGGAAGACTGAAAGTGTCAACATGCCTAAACTAGGCCTCTGAATGACCTTATACGATGTCCGTATTCACAAATGAGTCACTTGTTGGACGAAAGGAGCCGTTTGCGTAACTATGTGGAAGTTTGCGCAACGAAGGGTTAAAAGTGTCAACATGTAAATTCTTACTTCTGAGTGACCTTTTAACAAACCGAGAGCTTCATAATGATTGATTATATTCTTGGAAAAGCCTAATATTGGCCATTCAAAGCTTTTATGCCAATAAGTGAAGTTACGCGCAAGTTGCGAGTTAGAGGGGTTAAAAGCGTCAACATGATTAGTTATACCTCTGAATGACCTTTTAACGAACCCAAAGCATTTTGATGTACAACCATACTCTCGACAATGCTTAATATGGGCTACGTAGGGCTTTGATGCTATTAAATAATAATACGCACAAGTTTTCGCGTTAAGAGGACTAAAGGCGTCATAAACTGCGTAAGTTTACATTTACGCGCATATCTTACGTTCTGACCACATCTGGACCTCCAAAATTTTTGTACACACTAAAATATTTTTATTTTAGTGTTCGGCATGCAAAAATACCATTCGTCGCTTAATTTGGATAGTTTTCGCGTCCGTTCGAGTTTCGTCGTAATTCGACGAATAACGTGACCATACGGCCAAACGAACCAACATCCGGGACTTTTCCGAGCATATTTTGAGTCCTCTATACTTTGGCCACCTAGTAGAGCCTTGAAAATGGCTTAACGGGTGTTAAAAGTGCCAAAAATGGGCTTATGTATGTGCAGGGACCTAAGCTGTAAATATTGAAAGTTATGCTGAACTGCAGGGACCAGGCGGGCCGCGTAAGGCCTGTCCCTCATCTTACCCGGGCCGCGTAAGGATGCCCGGTTCCAGAAAATTGTTTTTCAGCAACAGATTGTTAATTCAGGGGCTGTTCTTGTAAGTTCTTTGAGTAGTGACCAAGTTAACACCTTAGCAAGGCTGCTAACCACAACCAAACACATGTATGGCCATGATCTCTTGCTTGGTGGCCAAATAAACACTTGTCATAATCCTATAAATTCCCAAAAACTATATATAGGACATGAATCCATCCATTTCATTTGCACCTTTATATTCTATCTCCTCCTCTCTCAAACCTGGAGCTTTATGATCTGACTGGAACTTATTTTCTTGTAGAAAAGATAGCTAGGACCCTTTGTAAGTGTCTTAGCCCTTTCTATAGTTCAGTTTTATGTTTTAAAAACCGAAAGGTCAAGTTATCGTAAATTAACTTTGACTTTCGGTTTAAACTCTAATGGTCCAGCCACTGATCAAATTGAATGTGGGTATAAGACCATAGATAGGTAGGTGATTAACCCTTAAAAGGGCACCTCCTAATTCCTTCGTTTGCTTAGTTAATTGTCGGGTCAAACTATTTAATTAAAAAGTCAAACTTGGCAAAATTGTAAATAATAATTAAAACCAATAATGCAAGGGTTATAAATTATATTTAACACTTTAATAACTTGGTAATTATTATTTAAACATGTCTAAAAATGTTTAACCCGATAATTCTAAGTTTAGGGTCGGTTCGCAACCAAAAGTCGCGTAGTTTGACTTCTACGTTGACTTTTGGTTATAAGCCGAATTAGACTAGTATGCTGCTGATTTTAGGTTCCGTTATGATCGTATTATAATGTAGCATAACCCTCTGGTGTTATATTACACGATCATACTAGTAATCCGAGTCTTATGCAAGTTTCCGTTAATATGCCATACTTTGACTATTATGCCCTTTTTAGCAAAAATAAGGTTTTAGACACCAATAAGCTTTCAAACAACTTAGGTACTCATATGTTAACATGTTTAACATATTTAGATGTTACAAATCTGATCATAAACTTAGTTTGCGTATAATGTCGTAAATGTGCTTTAAAGTGAGCAGAATGCCCTTTAGGCGCATAGATCGGTTTTAAGTATAACTCCTTATACCAAACTCATTGCCTACTGATTTAATATCATAAATAGGATAATTTGGGATATCAATTCAGATTATAAACTGAGTTTATGCACAAGTGCTTGCATTATGTTCTTAAATGACGATAATGCCCTTATAACACACAAAATGGTTTTAAAGCATGATTTTCCTACTGATATGTTATATTAAATAACATATTTTGGTCACATAAACCTGACCGTAATATCAGTTTTCATAGAAGATCGCATACGTCGTCATTTAACGACTTAAACGCCGTTTCAACGCATAATATGGTTTTAAACCATAATTACCAACCAAGATTTGTTACCTACTGATTTATAAATCATTTTAAATATATTTTACAGTAGGTATATGTTATAAACTCAGATTCCCAAATTAGCCTTCAAAACTATGTGTAAAATTACCAAAATGCCCATATGGAGCATAGTTTGGTTTTAAACTATGAAACACACATATGTTTGATATCATACTGATATTATATCATAAATAAAGTGTTTTAAAAGAATATTTATGATCATAACATCAGAATGTACCCAAGTTCCTTTTATACGACATAAAATGACCAAAACGCCCTTCCGGGGTATAGTTTGATTTTAAAACCTAAACGGGCATACAACTTGATATCCCATTGATATTATAACTTGTTTAAAGTGTATTGGCATATGGAACTTGTTCATGACTCATCTGGTTACTCGTTAACGCTTATACGCGTACGGTAAGACTTATGTAACTAGTTTATGTAAGTTTGCCAAAACGGGTTTAACCTTATCATTTTAACTTCAAAATCCAGAATGTGTTTAGTTTACCCATATTATACAAGTATCCAAACTTGTTGGGTCTAAATCACATTCTATTCCGGTCATCGCTTAATCTAGCGTGTCGTATCGTTTTAGAAACTTTAAGCTAGTCGGTCTAAGTCTACGACTTAAATAAGACCGTTAGCATTCTGAAATGGTTATATATTACCATCACTCCAGACTAGAGCCACCCGGTAAAAGCTACCTGCATTTAGATAGATTGGATACGACTGAGTTATTTTGCTGTGAATCAAGTATTAGCTCAGGTAAATACTTTTAACTTATTTTCCGTTATATGGGCTTGGGATATGGTATTATAATAATACCACTTGGTCGGGTATGAAATCATTTAATCGGATTGTGATTAATAAATTTACATAACCCGTTTTAATCTGTCATGTTTGATAACATAAGCATTGGGGGTTAATTCGACCGTGTCCTGGATATCCTCGGCTCATTTCATTTGAAAATGGCCACGACCTATGCACGGGGTGTAGGCATACACCTGACAGATGCAAATGCTAAAATATAAACCCACATGTTGGGGATAACTCCCTTGTGGGTTCTATAAGTGGTGAGTCGGTTAATCATGACCTGCTTCCAACCGGCCCCAATTGTATGACAAACATATAAATCTGTATACAAGATTATTTACTAAAGATTGTCCCAAGTTATAAATGGTTTGTGCCTTGTGCACTTAAATCAATTTTCATAAACTCTTTTCAAAAGAGTCGGTTAATTGTATTTACCAGTGAAAACTGACGTATTTTCCAAAGACTAAGTGGAAGGTACTACTCGTAATAGGCTGGGAGTTGCTCGGTGTCGAAAAAGAGGATCTTGCAAATCCTTAAAGATGCTATAAAGTCTGCTAAGTTTCATTCTATAATGATCCTCCTGTGGATTTGATATTACAGGCTCGTCTATAATAAGTACTTTGATATTTTCACACATTTGAGTTTGTAATAATATTTTATATACCAAGACTTCCGCTGTGCTATTTTGTGTATGTTTGACCATGATGATATCAACTACGTCACGATACTCCCCACCGGGCCCACCGGTAATGTGTGGAAATATCGGGGTGTGACAGGTTGGTATCAGAGCCAACATTGAGTGAATTAAACACTAGTCTTTTGTGTTTAATCTCAATGACACAGTAGCATATTCCTTAGACCTTTTGAGTCTAGACTTAACATAGGAATGCTCTCATCCCTATTAAGTAAAAACTGTTTTCGATTTTATGTATTTTAAATAAGTCGCCAAACAAGGAAGCCGTTGATAGAGATTCTCCTCATCCGAAGTCAAGGAATGCCAAGCTTCATAATACGACTAGAATAAGCGTGCGACCAATTTGGAGGAAAGACCTTTAAGGACTCATTCCTAAAACCAAATCTATTGAATTCCAATCAGACTTCAGAGTCCATACCGGCGGTCCCTAAGACTCAAATTTTAAAGTCTGTGCCAGTGGAGTCCATACCAGGTGGTCCCTGAGGCTCCCGTTTTGAAAATAATACCAGTGGATCCTAATGATCCATATTCCTTACATTCAAGTTTTGAAATCCCAAGATTTGGATTGTATCAGTCAAAACCCAATCCGTGATCCATATCATTCCTTAACCATTGAATCCTTGAATTCTACTTCTATAACGGATCCTGATTGAAATACTTACCTTATTCATTAAGATCTTCAGTATCTCTACCATGTACGGTAAACAAAGAAGAGAAACAACTGAAATGGAGCAAGGAAAGCGTTAGAGAATCCTTCTTTCATAATATCCTTTTAAGTCCTTATAAGGACCTATCTCTTCTATTTAGTCCCCGTGTGGACATACCTTTTTCGACTTAAGACCCCTTATGGGCATTTGCTATTTAGTCCTTTTATGGACATTATCTTTCAATATAATCCCTTGTGGACATTATATTTTCAATAAAGTCCCTTGGTAGACATACTATTTTAATACAGTCCTTTCATGGACGTATGATTCCTTTTGTGGATACACTATTTTAAAATAGTCCTCTCATGGACTTGATGTTTCAATATAGTCCTCTCATGGACATAATAATTCATTATAGTCCTTTCAAGGACATATTATTTCATCAAAGTCCCATTTCATGGACATTCTGATTCATCAAAGTCCCTTTTATGGACAAATTATTACATTAAGATCCCTTGTGGATATGATGTTTTATTATAGTCCTTTCAAGGATATGTTATTTCATTAATAAGTCCCATTGAGGACGTGTCTCTCGACATAAAGTCCCTACAAGGACAATTATTTATTAACGTCCTTTTATGGACATGTTATATCATAAAAGTCCCAATGTGGACATAATTTATAGTCCCTTTCGGACTTATATTTCCTTTTAAGTCCCTGTGTGGACTAGAGTTATTTAAAGTCCTTGTGAGGACACCTGTACAGCAAAGCCCTTTTGTGTGCACGCTGTACCAATATAGTCCTTTTATGGACATGTTATTTCATTAAAAATCCCTTTAGGGATATGTTATTTCGAAATAGTCCCTTTGAGGACATGACATTTCATTGTAACCCCTATACGGATTTATAATATTTTATAGTCCTTATACGGACTTATAATTTTCCTCTTAGTCCTCTGTGGACAAATATATGACTAAAGTCCTGATTTAGGTACTATTGTAAATTCCTAATGATTTAGGAAAGTTTGGAAAATTTTATGTAGATATTCATTTCGTCCTTTATCCAACGATAGTTCTGAATTTCACTCGAACTTTATCGATCAGCCAAAAATTTTCAAAAGATCCTCTTAATGGTATAACCTAGCCTATATGTCTATGAACATGGCTGTGATGGTAAAACCCTCTTAAGATAATTAATCCTTGTTAACATCTGAAAACATGTTAACACTCCTGGCAGTGTGGCGTGAGAAACCACACCAGCCGTCAAGGTATTGGATTACGTCCAAGCCTTAAAGCCTATATGATCAGAGTAGATCATGAAAAGTATCATCAATGTGATGATCATACCATAAACAACCATTAGTGGTGAAGTGCCTACGGGCTATACTTGTTGTCTAATAAAGACAACGACAGTTGTGGTCTATGACCCCCTGTCTAAAAATGTTGGACTATGTCCAAACATAATAGTCTATATGATCAATGCGATCATGACTAGTATCATTTAATACGATGATCATGTTATTTAACATCCTTTAATGATGTTTTGCCTAAGGGCTATATTATATTGTCCATTTGAGATAAGGCAATTGTAATCTTTTGTGATTCTTTGCCCAAGGGGGGTGAGCTATGCTCAAATCCCATAGTCTATATGATCATTGCGATCCTGACTAGTATCATCAGTATGATGATCATAATATTAACATCCCTAGTGATGAAATGCCTACGGGCTATACTCTTCTCTATTGTCGATAAGACAAAGTTAGTGGTGATCTTTTAAAATCCCCTATTCAAAATGGTGGGTTACACCCAAACCTAATAGTCAATATGATCGATGTGACCATGACTAATATCATCAAATGCAATGATGATATATGAACGTCCATTAGTGATGTCAATTGGTTTACCTTTGTGCCAAATAAGTCGTCTTTAGAAACAAAGACAGTTGTAGTCTATGACTCCCTATTCAAAGGTGAAGAACTATGTTCAAACCTGGAAGCCCCTAATCCAATAAGATTGCGGCTTATAAACTAATGTCCTTGGTGACAAGTCAATGAGTTATGTTCTAAAGTCATCCATGACAAGCCATTGGGCTATAATTTGTCATTCAAATTAACATATTAAATGTTAACATTCCTAGTGATAGGCCTTTTGTGCAGGAATTGATAAACGTCCTCTGTGACAGGCCTTAGTGCCATATCTAAATGTCCTTTGCGACGAAGCCTTCGTGCCATATAATTATTTATGTCCTTCATGACTAAGCTTTTATGCCATATCTTTTACGTCCCTCACGACAGGCTTTTATGCCATATATGTGTATATATATAATAAAAGTCATGAAAGGCTAGCCTTCGAGCTTTTGACAAGGATAATTGTGACATTATGATCCCCTATCAAATAGGTAATGAACTCGCTCCAAACCTTAATTGCCATGGATGGTCTTTTTATGACCTTGGCTAAATGTAATGGATATACATTCAAATAACATTCATTAGGAATGTCCGGAACATAATAGCCTATACGGTTTATGGATGCCGTGGCTAATCTATGTCAGGTCATCAGGATGATGACTAACAATTATTTAATTTGGTGGTTAGTACCAAGTTTCGAGTATGGCATACTCGGGTGAGGTGGACAGCAGTCGCGATTCTATTAATGCGACAAAAGCTAAAAACGTAAACCTCAATATTAATGGAGTTAATCTCCTAGCTGTGGTTGATGCAGTAGTTGGAAAGGCCATGGAAAAGGTCATAAAACAGTTCAAAAAGTCGAATGCTTTTCGCTCTAAATTTCATTCAAAACCATATTCAATTGCTCATGAAAAGAGTTTTGTTCACACTTCGAATGTGAAGGATGAACCAAAGGAGGAGGGTAACTCCCAGAAATCTAAGAAAAAGAGCAAATACGGGCTTAATAAGAACCAACATAAGTTCAGTAAGAAGCCTGTATGTAAGACCTGTTATAAAAGACACTAGGGACAGTGTCAAATAGATCAAAGACCAAAGCAGTATGGCATCTGTGAAGGAACTGGTCATTATGTCACACCCTGGCTTTGCGGAAGCGTGGTTAATTTGGTGTGACTTCTTAATACCGTAGCTTAATCATAACAAAGCTATATGAATTAAAAACATGCAGGATCATCCATTAAGTTTTGAAAACCAAATACAATACCATTGTTTTAACGGGAATACACCCTACAACCATAATCTTGTTCAACAACCAAACAAACATAAACACAGTTTAAGGACTGTGACTTGTCCAGGAAAGAGTCACATTCCCTAAACCCCGGATGACCTCGGAAACTAGTGCAGCGGGAAAACGTGCCATACCGTGCCATATCCTTTAATTCCCTGAAATACATGTAAGTTGAAAAATCAACAATAATGTTGAGCGAGTTCATGCGTTTAGTATGTGCGCGCGAATAAACCTTTACAATCATTGTAAGTGTGAATATTTTTGTAAACTCTGGTATGAAAGCAAATGAGGAAGCCTATCAGTTAATGTGTACCACATGGTCCAACCTGCGGGCGCATGGGTGGGGATAGGACATAGTCACCACATGGTCCAACCTGCGGGCGCATGGGTGGTATTACGACAAGGTCACCACATGGTCCAACCTGCGGGCGCATGGGTGGTGTTACGATAAGGTCACCACATGGTCCAACCTGCGGGCGCATGGGCGAGGTTTGTTATGCTCTAATAGGCCTATCACTTCTATCCCTCGATCGTACTACGAGGACTAATGATCTTTAAGATTTCGCCTACCCAATCACATAACCTAACAGTTCCTTCCGTAGCTGACCATACCATGTAAGAAATATTCGTAAACATAGTAACATGTATTTCACCCCCGCAGTTAAGTAAACTGAAAACAGTTAGAGAAAAGGGGGACATGAACTCACAGTGAGTGCGTCACAATATCAAGTAATCCAAATGTCCGAAAGCTGCGCAACGACCTACATGTGCTAATTCTATTAGACGGATGGCCGTGCTTTAGCTTCTTAGTTTATATTTTTGGGAAACGGTTAGACAACCGCTCCGTGTGTCTACTTGATAACGTATTCTCCTTCCCAAGGATGGGGGAATTAATACATGTGTAATTATATCATTTTATTAAGTCCCACTTAATATATTTTATTCCTAATTCCAAAATATATTTATTTTTCTCAAAAACAATATATTTCCTTTTCCATATAATACTTTCCCAAATTAATATTTTGACAACACATGCACTCATGAATATTTCCGAATAAAGCGTACGTTACGTTTTGGCGATTAGGTGGTAATAGAAATTACCGTTGTAACTTATATGTTTGCCGTGAAGGCGTTTGTATTATTTCGGGCTTGACAAGGTTAGTAAATATTATTTTTACTCTAAAAATAATATTTATACATTTTCACAAAATAATCATAAACAGTGAGGTGACAAAATATATTTACCGAATAAATATTTATCACTTTTAGTTTTGTGAAAACCCCACCTCCGATTATTTATAAATAAAGTTGTGGCGAAAATATATTTTTGAAAACATGTCAAAGTAGTCTAACACTTGTTAAATAATTCTAAGTGTTAGATTTTTAGAAAATTTCGCCAGAGTTTCCCCTGTAACTGGAGGTGGCCACGCTTTCAAGCGTATCATTTTCTTTTACAAATCATCTCAACAATTTATCAAATCAACCAAATCAATTTTCAACACATCAAATAGAAGACTAGTATGTAAAACCGCGTTGTTTCATGAACTTGTAGTTTTTACAAAATCTCCGGTGTAGATCTCGTTATTTTTAGTGGATCTATATATAACATAACTTAGTCTTGCAAAAACCTCGTTTTTGGGACAAATCACTTCTTACAACTTCCCGACAATTTTTGTAAACATTGTTATTTTGTCGGATCTTTTATTCTACAAGTGTTTCTATACTTGTAGTTTATAGAAATCGTATTTGTTAACACTTTATCCATTTTTATTAAAACATGATTTTCTCGACACCCGGTCCTACGAATATACCACTTGTACATACGTAGATCGGCTTGTTTTAAATACTATTTTTCATGTTAAAACATTTTTACACAAGTTCATGTTTCCCGTGTGGTGGAGTTTCACCTTTTAACCCTTGTACACAAGAAACAAGTGTATGTCAAGATACGCGATCCGAACAAAGTCGGGTTAAACGATGATGAGAGCCACCACATCGTAGATCGGGCCATAAAAACCAACATATTCAAGTACTACGACATTTACACGCGTTTTGAGCTTTTAACCAACGATATTCACGTTTTAGCAAACTTTAAAGTTCCATCAAGCGGGTTACCGACATTCAACCGACAAAAATCCTTTTAACCACTTTAGACATGACTAAAAACGAGTTTTAAACATTATACCTCTAGCTCGGGGCTAGGGAAGATTCTAGTCGAAAACTGCGTGGATAAAAGCTAACGGTAGAGGTCCTTGGCGTTCCGCTTGTTCCAAGCTTCGTTGTACGTGATCACCGAGACTTGTATGCACTTGGAATGGAGAGATCAAAAACCGAAGCGGATGGATGGTGATGGGGGGTGTTCGGCCGTGAGGTGTTCAAGGGGAGGGAGAGAGAGATTTTTGTGAAGTGTGTGTAAATGTGTGAGAGAGAGAGAGGGGGGTATTTATAGAGAAATGTGCCTCGATAATCGCGAACTCTAATTAAATATAATAAAGGACGTACCCTCGTGTCACATCACCTTGGCCGATTCCATTAGAATGTAATGGCATCCGGTTCGTTTCTGATCGTTCAGTTACGGTTCAGTTATGTTAAGTGCGTTACTTAAAGGTCTAACCCCGTTAGTTGTTAAATGCATTAAAAAGCGGGTGTTAGGGTAATCAGGGACCCTAACTGGCTCAGAAAAGTACCAATATTAATTTTGGCAATATTTTTATGTTCCGGGTATTGTCCGGTTGTTCGGTCGGATAGTAATCCGTTAAAGTGCTTAAGATATCCGTTAAGCGTCATAAATAATATTTTTAGCGACACAATTTATTCTGCAAAGTGTCGGGAATAATTCCTCATATTTTGGCACTTTATTAATTAGCTAGAAGCTAGTGTGTTGATAAAAGTGCTGTGTTTCGTGCTAAAAGTATGTTTTAGGCACATCCAAATCTCTGTATCTTATCCCTAGAGACGTACTCATACAACCCTTGTATTCCTACACACACTCTGGGTGTAGTAAAAATATTTTGGCTCATTCAGGCCTTTAGAGGCAGTGTTTGCCAGATGCTGGCTATATCAGCAGGTTCACTGTGTATCCGTTTAGTGCTACTGTGCTTTTGTGCATCATGTTTGTCACTAAGGTTCAGTAAATAAGTAATGTAGTGACAGGAAAATCAAAGTATGATGCAGATATGTACAAGTATCAACAGTCAAGTAGCAGTTCATCAGTAATCTCAGTCAAGCACAGTAATTAAGCAATAATTAATAGTTAATTAAGTCGTACGGATACCTGGTTTAGTGAGGGTTGTCACATTCTCCCCCCGTTAAAGAAATTTCGTCCCGAAATTTAAGTTCTGCTTGTAGAAGCAGGGTTCTTACGAAATAAGTGGGGGTATTTCCCTTTCATTCGGTCCTCACGCCCCCAGGTGAATTCAGGACCATGTCTGGCATTTCAACGAACCTTGACGAGTTTGACACTGCTCCGGCAGGTCTTATTCTCTTTACAATCCGTGACCTCAACAGGTTCTTCAACGAAGTGGAGCGTGTCGTCAACATGAATTTCGTCAGTAGGAATGACAATGGTATCTTGAGTTAGACTTTTCTTCAGATTGGATACATGAAATGTTTCGTGAACCAAATAGAGTTCAGCAGGTAGGTCCAGCTTGCATGCTACGGTCCCAATTCTTTCCAAAACTCTGAAAGGACCATTATACCGCGGATTCAACTTCCCACGCTTCCCAAAGCGTGCCACACCCTTCCAGGGTGATACCTTCAACAGAACTATATCTTCTACCTCAAACTCCAGAGGTTTCCTGCTTCGATCCGCGTAGGCTTTCTGACGGTCACGAGCCGCACTGATGCGATCTCGGATCTGTGCAATCTTCTCTGTGGTTTCCTAGATTACATCAGGACCAACCAACTGTCTATCACCGGCGTCAGACCAACAGAGCGGTGATCTGCATTTGCGCCCATATAAGCTTCGAAAGGCGCGGCACCAATACTGGTGTGGTAGCCGTTGTTGTTTGAAAACTCAACCAGAGGCAAATGCTTATCCCAGCTACCGCCCAAATCCATAACACATGCTCCCAGCATGTCCTCTAACGTCTGGATCGTCCGCTTGCTTTGACCGTCGGTCTGCGGGTGAAAAGCGGGGCTCATATTCATCTTTGAGCCAAAGGCTTCTTGGAAGGATTGCCATATCCTTGATACGAATCTCCCATCTCTATCGGAGATAATCGAGAGAGGTACTCCATAGCGTGTAACCATCTCTCGCACGTATATTTCGGCCAATTTGCTCGTATTATGCTTTTCTCGGATAGGTAAGAAGTGTGCTGACTTCGTTAATCGGTCCACTACCACCCAGATAGTGTCATGGCCTCTAGGCGTTCTTGGCAACTTTGTAATAAAATCCATGGAGATTTGTTCCCACTTCCACTTGGGAACCTCTGGTTGTTGCAGAAGTCCTGAAGGCTTCTGGTATTCCGCTTTTACCTTAGCGCAAGTTAAACATTTGCTCATATAAACAGCCACATCGCCTTTCATCCTAGGCCACCAATAATAATCTTTAAGATCTTGGTACATCTTATCCGCTCCAGGGTGGATAGAGTACCGCGACCTGTGAGCTTCATCGAAAATAACCTTCCTTAAACCACCAAACAGAGGAACCCAAATCCTTAAAACACATCATTCCTTCCCTGTTTGGTCCTAATAACTTCTCCATCCCACGGAGATACTCTTCTTCAAGGTTTCTTTCTTTGAGAGCTTCCTTTTGCGCGGCACGAATGCACAGAGGCAAGTCGGTTCGAATAACCATCTCCAAAGCCCTAACCCTTATGGGCTTGATCCTCTCTTTTCGACTTAGGGCATCGGCGACCACATTCGCCTTCCCTGGATGATCATTAATCTCGCAGTCATATTCATTCAACAGTTCTACCCATCGTCTTTGCCTCATGTTCAACTCCTTCTGGTTGAATATGTGTTGGAGGCTCTTGTGATCTGTGAAGATTGTGCACTTCGTACCATAAAGGTAGTGTCTCCAGATCTTTAAAGCAAAAACTACTGCGCCTAGCTCCAAATCGTGTGTGGTATAGTTCTTTTCGTGTACCTCCAGTTGGCGTGACGCGTAGGCAATAACCTTTTGGCGTTGCATCAACACACAACCCAATCCTCGACGCGATGCGTCGCAGTATACCACAAAATCGTCTGTACCTTCCGGTAGAGCTAAGATTGGCGCGTTGCAAAGCTTATCCTTCAATATCTGAAATGCTTCCTCCTGTTTGATTCCTCAATCAAACTTCTTGTCCTTCTGCGTGAGGAGCGTTAATGGTTGGGCGATCTTTGAAAAGTTCTCAATGAACCTTCGATAATAGCCAGCCAAACCCAGGAATTGCCGAATCTCGGTTGGCGTTTTTGGCGTTTCCCAATCCTTGATCGCCTCGATCTTGGTTGGATCCATGTGGATTCGATCTCCATTTACCACGTGCCCAAGGAATTGGACTTCGTGTAGCCAAAACTCGCACTTAGAGGATTTGGCATACAGCTGCTCTTTCTTTAGCAGTTCCAAAATAGCTCTTAGATGCTGTTCGTGCTCAGCCTTTGTTCTTGAATAAATCAAGATGTCGTTGATAACACAATCATGAACTTGTCCGAGTACGGCTTGCAACTCTGTTTATCAAGTCCATAAACATTGCAGGTGCGTTGTCAAACCAAACGGCGTAACAAGGAACTCGTAGTGTCCATAACGAGTTCTGAAGGCTGTCTTCGGGATACTTTCCTCTTGTATCCTTAACTGATGGTATCTAGATCGCAAGTCGATCTTTGAGTAAAAGCTTGAACCTTGCAGTTGATCAAACAGATCATCAATTCTTGGCAGAGGGTATCTATTCTTGATCGCCGACTTGTTCAGCTCCCGGTAGATGATGTTTATCTGAAAACCATCATCCCTCTTTTTGACGAGTGGTAATGGGGTTACCCAAAAAGGAAATTTTGGTCTGTTATCTTACTTCTCTACCCATTGCTAAAACTTCTCTGCCATTCCTTGCATCTCCGAAAACGTAAGTTGCTACGATGCATTGACTATGGGTGCGGTGCTTGGAATTTATTGTGGAGGGGACGATTCCGGCAAATCTTCGAGGAAGACTTCGGGGTATTCTCCAACCACAGGGATGTCTTCGGGTTTTGGTTCTTCGGCTTCTCTTTCCACGACATGAGCCAAGAATGCAACACATCCTTTGCGCGAAAATTTTCCTGTCTTCTCTGCCTGATAATCCGTAGGAGCGTATCCTGCTCCATGAATCACAATCATTTCTCCGTTCGTCGTCGGGGTGCGGGTGACACTTTCCGCCGGGTTGTTCGACAACCAGTCCATCCCAATTATCACGTCGAAGCTTCCGATAGACTTGTTCTATCGAGAACTGGGTATCTAGGTTAATTACTACTAAAACAACTATATTTTCTGAAGCTAAAATTTGACAATACTGTCGAATAGAGCGTAACTTTGACTATTATGAGACGTACCTATATCCACGCTTGGATTCTATCCCCGCTGTTGAGCTTTCATCCACGTGCCTGAGTGTTCTTAGGGCAATACTTCCTGAAATGCCCCACATCACCGCAATTAAAACATGCTTGGCCACAGCCTTGATCGTTACCATCCCTGCCTTGATAGTTGTCGTCGTTGTTATTTCCTCCGCGATTTCCGTTACCATCTTGACCTCTATTTCCATGTTCAGTTCCTTGCCGACATGTTTCCTTGACATGTCCCACCTTACCACAGTTACCACACTTTCCATATCTACACCGCCCGTTATGGGGACGTCGACAGTTGTCGCACTTTGGTAGGATACCCGTGTACTCTTTTCTCTTTCTGGCCTTGTCGTCGCTACTCGACTGGGTACCCTGTTTGAAATTCGCCAACTTCCTCTTGTTGTCCCCAGATGACTCTACATGAGTCTCCTTTCTCTCCTCAGAGGCTGAAAATTTGTTCATCCTGATTGCTTCTTCTGTCAGGGCTACACTTAGGTTGATGGCCTCAGAGATTGTTGCAGGCTTTGATGCCGTTACCATGCTCATGATTTGGGGTGCCAATCCCCAAATGAAACGCTCAATCCTTTTAAACTCTGGATCTACCATGTAGGGAACGATACGCGATAGAAGTTGGAACTTCTCCACATACTCAGCTATTTTTGGACCATCCATCTTCAAATTCCAGAACTCAGTTTCTACCTTCTGGCTTTCTGTTCTTGAACAGTACTTTTTATGCATTAGCTCTTTCAGCTCGTCCCACGATAGAGCATACGCAGCAGCCTCGCCCATTGTCTGAACCTGAAGCTTCCACCATGACAGAGCCTCATCTCGGAACAGCCCGGTAATGTACGTGACCTGGTCTCTTGGGGCGCATTTGCTTGCACGCAAAACAGTGTCCGTCTTCTCAATCCAGCGGACGAAGGCTACGGCACCCCCAGTGCCGTCGAAAGGTAGAGGCTGGCAGCCCAAGAACTGCTTGTAGGTGCAGCCGTTGGGTGGGTTATTTCCTGAGGTACCTCCGTTGCGCTCGGAGTGATGGGCCTCGTATTGTGCGATGACTGCAGCAATGATTCCCTGGAGTTCCGCCTTATTGGTGGGTATGCGTACATCCTGTCTTGGAGGCATCTTCCTATGATGATTGTACGGGTCAGGTCATAGTAAGTAAAATGTGCGTAGGTATACACATAACATCTCATGTTATCAATAAATCAATAACATCTCATGTTATAGAACATAAACAATAGATCACTTTGATTGCATTGCCACAATTTGAGACCAGAATGTAAGGTTTACAGGTATCCAACTGTATCATACAACATCAATGACTTAGTAGGTGACGACCCTAGGCAAGTCGTGCGATCGCTGGACATGTTTAGAAATCTCTGGTTCGTCCATTCAAATTCTAGAACTTCACCTTAAGCTTCTGGATTCCAGTCCTAGAACAACATTTCTTCTCAATCATTTCCTTGAGCTCGTCCCAGCTCGTGCATAGGCAGCATTTGTACCAAGGGTCTGAATATGATGGTCCCACCATGAGAGTGTGCCGTCTAGTAATGACCTTGAGGTAAAGGTATCACTCCATTGGAGCGAATAGTTTGTCTTTCTTAGAATGGAGTCAATCTTTTCAGACCAACGAACAAAAGCAGTGGCGCCTCCTGTTCCATCGTAGTTCAAGGCCTGCAGTTCAGGAGTTGCAGCTAATTGGAAGGTTACTTCCACTAGTGCCATTGCTGTGCTAAAAGCGAAGGGCTTTATGTCGTGCAATTGCCTGGGAGATGCGTTTTTGCAGCTCGGCTTCCATCCTTTGCAACGTACTGGTGTTTATGTCACGCCTGGGTGGCATCCTCTTTTGCCGAAGTGGTATGAAGTGGGTTAGACAACTTTCCAATTGTCTTATAAGATACATAGCACCGTAAGCCATCATGTACTCACCCAATTTTACACATAAATATACTCAATGTATGGGTGGGAAAAATAAATTACTGAGCCTTCACATAGGCTTGCCAATTTGGCTTGTTGCTTGAAATAGGATGAACTCAAGGCTTCATCGCCTTGGTCATTTGTGTTCGAGTTATTTCCTGCCACATTAGTTTTCATTAGCTTGACCCGCAGAGTCCACCAGGATTTCTGTGCACTACAAGTCGTTATTACGTGGGCCCCCGTAATAATAAATTGTCTTGCACAGTTACCCCAAATTTTCTCTCGTCCAAGCAGATGATCAATCAAGGAGCAACAGCAGGTGCATTGGCATGAACAGGGTCATGCTCTAATGCGGTGTTAGGAGCGATGCCTGGCTCAGGGGCCACGGCTGGCTCCGGATCAACAAACCCCATCTCAAAATCAGCTGGATCAACCATCACAGGGGGTTACAGGATCCTCCAAGGACTGGCCTAAGCGTATGAACTCAAGGTCATGGTCTGGATCAGAACCAGATAGAAGAACAGGATCACCCTCTATACTGTGATCAAACTCAAAGCTGTGTGCGGGAAACGGTGCAGCTGATGATGCCGTATCAGGGTCGGCGTCGTGTGAATGGTGCTGCACTCCCTGTATATGCGAAAATGCGGATGTCAGGAACTCAAATGAGTCCGGGACAGGGAAATGGGCATAAGTCTCCCCTGCAGGAGCGTCCGCAAGCAGTAGGTTGATACCAGCAGCAATAGGGCCTCGCCCTCGAATGGGTCCTCCACTAGCAGCTCGTTATCGTCATCAGAGACCACGTCGGGGGGCATATCAACAACAGAATAAGCGGCAAGGGGCACAGGAGTAGGGATCACCGCGAGTGGCAAATTCCCAACAAGATGGCCATCAGTAGGCTCTGCTACGACTTCAGGCAGCGCAAAAGGGCTGAAAGTCGTCATTGTCTGTGCCGGTAGTATCGAAAATGTGCACCTCGTGCTTCGATGTACTATGTCGTCTGATGCTATGGCCATGGGATTCGTAGCATCCATCTTTCTTGTATATGATGAAAGCATAACATTTGTAACATAAACACATATACGTATAACAATCAATCACATCCACATATAAACATGTTAGCCAGCAATAAGCAATCAAATAATTCTCCTAGTCCCACTAGCCTCCCAGCCTCCCAGACTGATATTCCTAGTCCCACTAGCCAAATTCCTCCCAGTCTCTAAGACTGTTCTATCATCCACCTCGATCTCCTAGATCGAGCCTCGGCCTCCATGACCGAGCCTCAGCCTTCATGACTGAGCCTACTCTTCCTAGTCTCACTAGCCATCTACCTCGATCTCTAAGATCGAGCCTCGGCCTCCAAGACCGAGCCTCAGCCTCCAAGACTGAGCCTAATAATAAATAAATAAAATGTGCTCAACATGTGTTTATAAAAGGGTTTTGGATCTGGACTTAAGTGGTATGCAGTAAAAATGTTTTCGTGAGAGCCCTAGTGATCATAGTCTAGACTCGAGAAAGAATCCTAGTTCGCTATGATCAGAGCTCTGATACCAAGCTGTCACACCCTGGCTTTGCGGAAGCGTGGTTAATTTGGTGTGACTTCTTAATACCGTAGCTTAATCATAACAAAGCTATATGAATTAAAAACATGCAGGATCATCCATTAAGTTTTGAAAACCAAATACAATACCATTGTTTTAACGGGAATACACCCTACAACCATAATCTTGTTCAACAACCAAACAAACATAAACACAGTTTAAGGACTGTGACTTGTCCAGGAAAGAGTCACATTCCCTAAACCCCGGATGACCTCGGAAACTAGTGCAGCGGGAAAACGTGCCATACCGTGCCATATCCTTTAATTCCCTGAAATACATGTAAGTTGAAAAATCAACAATAATGTTGAGCGAGTTCATGCGTTTAGTATGTGCGCGCGAATAAACCTTTACAATCATTGTAAGTGTGAATATTTTTGTAAACTCTGGTATGAAAGCAAATGAGGAAGCCTATCAGTTAATGTGTACCACATGGTCCAACCTGCGGGCGCATGGGTGGGGATAGGACATAGTCACCACATGGTCCAACCTGCGGGCGCATGGGTGGTATTACGACAAGGTCACCACATGGTCCAACCTGCGGGCGCATGGGTGGTGTTACGATAAGGTCACCACATGGTCCAACCTGCGGGCGCATGGGCGAGGTTTGTTATGCTCTAATAGGCCTATCACTTCTATCCCTCGATCGTACTACGAGGACTAATGATCTTTAAGATTTCGCCTACCCAATCACATAACCTAACAGTTCCTTCCGTAGCTGACCATACCATGTAAGAAATATTCGTAAACATAGTAACATGTATTTCACCCCCGCAGTTAAGTAAACTGAAAACAGTTAGAGAAAAGGGGGACATGAACTCACAGTGAGTGCGTCACAATATCAAGTAATCCAAATGTCCGAAAGCTGCGCAACGACCTACATGTGCTAATTCTATTAGACGGATGGCCGTGCTTTAACTTCTTAGTTTATATTTTTGGGAAACGGTTAGACAACCGCTCCGTGTGTCTACTTGATAACGTATTCTCCTTCCCAAGGATGGGGGAATTAATACATGTGTAATTATATCATTTTATTAAGTCCCACTTAATATATTTTATTCCTAATTCCAAAATATATTTATTTTTCTCAAAAACAATATATTTCCTTTTCCATATAATACTTTCCCAAATTAATATTTTGACAACACATGCACTCATGAATATTTCCGAATAAAGCGTACGTTACGTTTTGGCGATTAGGTGGTAATAGAAATTACCGTTGTAACTTATATGTTTGCCGTGAAGGCGTTTGTATTATTTCGGGCTTGACAAGGTTAGTAAATATTATTTTTACTCTAAAAATAATATTTATACATTTTCACAAAATAATCATAAACAGTGAGGTGACAAAATATATTTACCGAATAAATATTTATCACTTTTAGTTTTGTGAAAATCCCACCTCCGATTATTTATAAATAAAGTTGTGGCGAAAATATATTTTTGAAAACATGTCAAAGTAGTCTAACACTTGTTAAATAATTCTAAGTGTTAGATTTTTAGAAAATTTCGCCAGAGTTTCCCCTGTAACTGGAGGTGGCCACGCTTTCAAGCGTATCATTTTCTTTTACAAATCATCTCAACAATTTATCAAATCAACCAAATCAATTTTCAACACATCAAATAGAAGACTAGTATGTAAAACCGCGTTGTTTCATGAACTTGTAGTTTTTACAAAATCTCCGGTGTAGATCTCGTTATTTTTAGTGGATCTATATATAACATAACTTAGTCTTGCAAAAACCTCGTTTTTGGGACAAATCACTTCTTACAACTTCCCGACAATTTTTGTAAACATTGTTATTTTGTCGGATCTTTTATTCTACAAGTGTTTCTATACTTGTAGTTTATAGAAATCGTATTTGTTAACACTTTATCCATTTTTATTAAAACATGATTTTCTCGACACCCGGTCCTACGAATATACCACTTGTACATACGTAGATCGGCTTGTTTTAAATACTATTTTTCATGTTAAAACATTTTTACACAAGTTCATGTTTCCCGTGTGGTGGAGTTTCACCTTTTAACCCTTGTACACAAGAAACAAGTGTATGTCAAGATACGCGATCCGAACAAAGTCGGGTTAAACGATGATGAGAGCCACCACATCGTAGATCGGGCCATAAAAACCAACATATTCAAGTACTACGACATTTACACGCGTTTTGAGCTTTTAACCAACGATATTCACGTTTTAGCAAACTTTAAAGTTCCATCAAGCGGGTTACCGACATTCAACCGACAAAAATCCTTTTAACCACTTTAGACATGACTAAAAACGAGTTTTAAACATTATACCTCTAGCTCGGGGCTAGGGAAGATTCTAGTCGAAAACTGCGTGGATAAAAGCTAACGGTAGAGGTCCTTGGCGTTCCGCTTGTTCCAAGCTTCGTTGTACGTGATCACCGAGACTTGTATGCACTTGGAATGGAGAGATCAAAAACCGAAGCGGATGGATGGTGATGGGGGGTGTTCGGCCGTGAGGTGTTCAAGGGGAGGGAGAGAGAGATTTTTGTGAAGTGTGTGTAAATGTGTGAGAGAGAGAGGGGGGTATTTATAGAGAAATGTGCCTCGATAATCGCGAACTCTAATTAAATATAATAAAGGACGTACCCTCGTGTCACATCACCTTGGCCGATTCCATTAGAATGTAATGGCATCCGGTTCGTTTCCGATCGTTCAGTTACGGTTCAGTTATGTTAAGTGCGTTACTTAAAGGTCTAACCCCGTTAGTTGTTAAATGCATTAAAAAGCGGGTGTTAGGGTAATCAGGGACCCTAACTGGCTCAGAAAAGTACCAATATTAATTTTGGCAATATTTTTATGTTCCGGGTATTGTCCGGTTGTTCGGTCGGATAGTAATCCGTTAAAGTGCTTAAGATATCCGTTAAGCGTCATAAATAATATTTTTAGCGACACAATTTATTCTGCAAAGTGTCGGGAATAATTCCTCATATTTTGGCACTTTATTAATTAGCTAGAAGCTAGTGTGTTGATAAAAGTGCTGTGTTTCGTGCTAAAAGTATGTTTTAGGCACATCCAAATCTCTGTATCTTATCCCTAGAGACGTACTCATACAACCCTTGTATTCCTACACACACTCTGGGTGTAGTAAAAATATTTTGGCTCATTCAGGCCTTTAGAGGCAGTGTTTGCCTGATGCTGGCTATATCAGCAGGTTCACTGTGTATCCGTTTAGTGCTACTGTGCTTTTGTGCATCATGTTTGTCACTAAGGTTCAGTAAATAAGTAATGTAGTGACAGGAAAATCAAAGTATGATGCAGATATGTACAAGTATCAACAGTCAAGTAGCAGTTCATCAGTAATCTCAGTCAAGCACAGTAATTAAGCAATAATTAATAGTTAATTAAGTCGTACGGATACCTGGTTTAGTGAGGGTTGTCACACATTAGTCCCACGAATGAAGGGACATATAGAATGCAGTCTGTTACGGCCGTGGTGAGAAAGACCGCATCAGACCTAGATGCCAGAAAATTGCCAAAGAAGGTGCAGCTAAGCCTGGAAAGGCCAAGAAAGGAAATGCCTAGACTCACCTGATGAATGCCAAGAGGCAAAACATGATGTCATCATGTACATTCCTTATCATTTGCCAATGATAATTCCTGCGAAATGTCCTATTTTTAATACAGGCAATAATAAGTCTTTCATAGACCATAAGCTTGGCAAACTTATAATAATACTCATAAGAGCTTCAGATGCTAAGTATAAGTTATGATTTACCAAGAAAACGATAGTAACCGATTCTCCTATTTTGCACACCAAAATGCCTATTTACACACCAAACCCTAGCTTTATATACGCCGCGTATAGGTCTATATGCGGCGTATAGCCACCTTTTTTTTAATTTCCAAGAGAATCTCTGATATGATTGCGAATTTGTCTTTTTATATACGAAGCGTATAGGTTTATACGAAGCGTATATAAAGGGTGTTTTTCTTTTAAAAAAAACAGTGTTATACATTATTTATCGTTTTAGCATACTTTTATAATAAATCATTTTTAAAAATAGGTAAATTGAAGTTATGTGTTCTATCGTATAGTATACTATATGTCTCGTATAGGCCTATGGATGAAATATCGTATCATATAGTGTAGTATAAATCTCGTATAGGCGTATACGTGTAATATAATATTGTATCATATCGTATCGTATCGTATAGTGTAGTAAAACAACATTGTTAAGTATTCAATCGTATAGTATAATATAGGTCTCGTATAGGTATATGGATGTAGTATCGTATCATATAGTGTAGTATAAATCTCGTATAGGTCCAAACGTGTAATATAATATTGTATCATATCGTATAACGTAGTATAAGTCATGTATAGACATATATGTGTAGTATCGTCTCATATAGGCCTATGGATGTAGTATCGTATCATATAGTGTAGTATAAATCTCGTATAGGCGTATACGTGTAATATAATAGTGTATCCTATCCTATCGTATCGTATCATATAGTGTAGTAAAAACATTGTTAAGTATTCAATCGTATAGTATAATTTAGGTCTCGTATAGGTCTATGGATGTAGTATCGTATCGTATCGTATAATGTAGTATAAGTCATGTATAGACATATATGTGTAATATCATCTCGTATAGGCCTATGGATGTAGAATAGGTCCCACGTAGACCTATAGGTGTATTATAAGTCTTGTATAGGACTATATGTGTAGTTTAGGTCCCGTACAGGTTTATAGGTCTCGTATATGTGTAGTTTAGGTCCCGTATAGGCCTATACTATGCTATACGATACGGTGTGATACAATGCGATACAATAGGATACCATACAACACCCATATAGGCCTATAGGCATATACAAGACCTATAGGGGACCTATACGATACTCATACTACGTTATTCGATATCATAAGGTATGATATTATACTACACCTATAGGCCTATACGAGGCTTATAGGCTTATACAAGTTCAATACGTGGCCTATATTACACCTATACGATACAATACTGCATCCGTAGGCCTATAAGAGGTCTATACGATACTTATACACTTATACGAGGTCAAAAAAACCACCCTTTATATACGCCGTGTATATAAAGTTTTTTTTTTGTTAGGAAACAATTTTATAAATTATTTATCGTTTTAGCAAAGTTCTGTAATAAGTACTTTAAAAAAACATTTTTAAGTATCGTATCGTATAGTATAAGTCTCGTATAAACCTAGTATAGGCCTATGGATGTAGTATCGTACCGTATCGTATAGTATAGTGTATAGTATAAATCTTGTATAGGTCTTGTATATGCCTATAGGCTTATACGGGACCTATACTACACATATAGGCCTATATAGGTGTTCATTAGTATGCCACGGTAAACCCCTTTGGGCGTCGCGCGACGCCACGCCTCCATTTTGACAGAATGGTTTGATCTGCGGCTGCATATTCCCAGCCAACCTTAAGTTTACGGAAACGAGCATAACTCTTTCGTTATTTGTCCGTTTTACACGATTCTTTTTCCTACGTGATCGTAATTTAATTCTCCATCACATGGAGTTAACATCCAACATCCGGATTAAATAAATTTGAGACTTTTAAGCCTTTCGCTTATTATCTTTTTACCAAATTTTGACTCGTCTATGTATTTATCAAACAAACAAGTTTGTTTGATCCCCCATTCGTCATGACCCCTTTAATTCCAATATTGTCTATCATGTTAGGTTCCGAACACTGGTTTTTATGCATTATAGAACCTTTTTTGTTTAAAGTCTTATTTTGACCCATTAAGGGTATTTATGTCCTTTTTAAGCATAAATCACGCCCATTTCTCGTATGCCTCATAATTTTACCCGTTCATATTGATTGGTCTTCAACCACAACTATGATTGTAGTGGATTTAATGTAATAGACTATTTATTCTGAATTCTTACCTCTCGGGTGTGTCGTTTTACGGCAAGACACATTTAGGGTATTCAACCCTTGAAAGTTTATGCCTTCAAATTTTATACGCATTTAAGGATTATAAAATCATAATAATAATAATTTCTAAACAACCTCTAAGGGTTGTTTTACCCGGTTTACCCATCAAGGGCTTTATGGTCATTTTTAGTCCTTCATTTTTGCGATGAAGGACTTTACTAAATATTCGACCTTACTTTCACTTTTAACTATAAATTCATATAAGTGTACTTGGCCCGGGTCAACAAATAGACCCGAATTACACCTCGCTTTAATTATCACACAATCTATGGTGACGCAATTATCCGATTTGCTAATCGCTCCTGTTACCATAAGACTTGACAAGCACATTAGTCGATATTGTCAAATGGTGTTATCACCACCATTCGACCCGTTTGGCCTATATGCCGAACGTTACCTATTTAACCAAAAACATGGTTTATGATTTCCAATTCATACATCCATCCCATCCTGAATTTTATTACCAAATCCTTTTTCTCTTAAATTCTTTTCTCACAAATTCAACCCATTTCGGCTTATGCCATGCGTATCCTTTTAACTTCAATTTACATTAATCAACACTTGACTAATTTCCATTTTTACCCTATTCCTCATTATTAGATTACACTACAAGATAATCTTAACGGGAATCCATATTTTCGATGTTATCATTATCGCATTTATAACGTATAGAATAAACAAGTATTCTACATAAGTATGTAAGTTTCACTTACCTCGCATCCCGAATACGCTTTTCCTTTATGCTTGACTCGTTTGACCCGCTTTCACCCCAAGCTTCACCTAGCTTGTTTAAGCACCAACTATTATTCATCATTTCAAAAGATGGTTAGTTTTATCACAACTTAATATGATTTTTACATCTTACGCATTTTATATTAAAAAATTATCATTCATCGTATTACAGGCCGGTTTGACCTTTTAGAAGTCAACAGCCCGGTAACATCAGTAATTACACGATGTAGCTCGACTACTCGTTTAATTACTTGGTAAATTGCCCGGTAGCATCCTTCTTAGTCTACCGTTTATCCCCTTTATTAACCAAGTTCTATAACCATCATCCATCGAATTAACACTACATTAATCTTCCTTAACACATAATGATATCAACATCATTTTAAACACGAGTTTATCATCATTTCCATCTTTTTATACCAAACCCAATTCATGGTAATTATGATTCATGTACTCAAGCACATAAATGGTTCAAGTAGCTTGTCTTTACTAACTAAGTATGATGATTCTAATCGCAAGTTTAACACTAACATCATCATTTCAACAAAAACCCATTTCAAGTCATGTATGGTTAAATACTCAAACTTGAAAATTGTTTAAGTATCTCGCATCAACCATCAACTATGATGATTTCTAACACAAACATATCATCATCTTCATTATTTAATCAAAACCCACTTGTCTAAGTGTGGTGAATCGTCTAATTATTCAAATCATAGAAATTTTACTTCAAATTTCTACCTAGAGTTTGTCCCTAAGCAATCACACTTCATTAATTCGACCATATCCTTTACGATTCATGCATAGATCGCATCATGCAAAATCAACTAATTTTCACAACTCCATGAATGTTAAAAATTCAACATACTTTACGATCCCCATAACTTGGTGATCATTTCTATGTATTCAGAACCGAATTTGGCCTTCGATTAATCCTCCAATTTAAAGGTTTTGTTGAGTTTAGGGTTAGCTCCTATGGAGCTTGTCTCCTGATCATTCTCACGCACGCACACACACATTGTGTGTATGTAGTGTTTTGTTTTTAATTAATTAACTTTCGAATCTTCCATTTTTAGCCCCTCTTAGTTTGTAATTTTATAAAAAGGGTTATTACCCATGTTTTCTTCATTGTTTTAAAACACCTTTTTAACTAGGTTAATATTCCTAGCTACTTGGTGAATTCGGGAAAGTTATAACTTAATTTATTTTAAGTCCCGTTAATTCGGGCCTCCAATAAACTTATTTCCTTAAAAGCTTTAATTCACGTTGTATCTAATATTAGGATTATTTGTTTAAATCCTAATATTTACCGGGTTACTTTTACCACTAACGGTACTTTACCCGTCTCCAGTATTAACGGGGTTTAATTGCCAAACCCGTTTTTGGGGTGTTACATTATAGGTCTCGTATATGTGTAGTTTAGGTCCCGTATAGGCCTATACTATGCTATACGATACGATGTGATACAATGCGATACTATAGGATACCATACAACACCCATATAGGCCTATAGGCATATACAAGACCTATAGGGGACCTATACGATACTCATGCTACATTATTCGATATCATAAGGTATGATATTATACTACACCTATAGGCCTATACGAGATTTATACAACAATATACGATACAATACTATATCCGTAGGCCTATACGAGACTTAGAGGCTTATACAAGTTCAATACGTCGCCTATATTACACCTATACGATACAATACTACATCCGTAGGCCTATAAGAGGTCTATACGATACTTATACGCTTATACGAGGTCAAAAAAACCACCCTTTATATAAGCCGCGTATATAAAGTTTTTTTTTGTTAGGAAACAATTTTATAAATTATTTATTGTTTTTACAAAGTTCTGTTATAAATACTTAAAATTTTTCTTTTATGTATTATATCGTATAGTATAAGTCTCGTATAAACCTCGTATAGGCCTATGGATGTAGTATCGTATCGTATCGTATAGTATAGTGTATAGTATAAATCTTGTATAGGTCTTGTATATGCCTATTGGCTTATACGAGACCTATACTACACATATAGGCCTATATAGGTGTTCATTGGTATCCTATAGTATCGTATTGTATCGTATCGTATCGTATAGGATCATATTGTATAATGTGTAGTATATGTCTCGTATAGGTTTCCTATTGGTTTTGTATGTGCCTGTAGGCCTATACGGGACCTAAACCACACCTATAGGCCTATAAGGGACCTATACTACACCTATGGGCTTATACGGGTGTTGTATAGTATCCTATAGTATCCTATAGTATCGTATCGTATTGCATCGTATTGTATCGTATAGTGCATAGTATAAGTGTCGTATAGGTTCCCTATAGGTCTTGTATATGCCTATTGGCCTACATGGGACCTAAACCACACCTATAGTACTATACGAGACCTATACTACACCTATAGGCCTATACGGGTGTTATATCGTATCTTATAGTGTAGTATAAGTCTCGTATAGGTCTTGTATGCCTACGACACAACATCTATAGTTTTATACGAGGATTATACGGGACTTATACTATACGATACTACACCTATACGGGACATATACTACACTATACGATACGATATCACACTTATAGGCTTATACGAGGTTAATATGTGACCTATACTGCACCTATACGATACGATATTTATCGTATAAAAATGATTAATGTTGTATAAAAAAACTTTACTAAAACGATATTTATTGTATATACAATACTTTTCTATTTATTTAAAATAGAAAACTTTTTTTATAAAACTTAACTAAAACGATTAATATTCTTAAATGTTTCTAAAAAAACCACCCTTTATATATGCTACGTATAGGTCTATACGCAACGTATATAAAGGGTCAAAAAGACAATTCTACCCCTTGGTTTGGGTTACGTATAGCCCCCAATCAAGGGGTAAAATGGTCTTTTTTACTATATGCCGCGTATAGCCCTGTATGTGGCGTATATGTGCGCAAGTTTGGTAAAAGGACCATTTTACCCCTGGATTGGGGTCTATACGCAGCCCAAACCAGGGGTAAAATTGTATTTATGACCCTTTATATACGCCATGTATAGGCCTATACGCAGCGTATATAAAGGGTGGTTTTTTTTTGAAATATTTATAAAATATTGTCTTTTTGACCCTTTATATATGTTGCGTATAGGAGCAGCTAGACTAGAACTGAACTCAGTCAGACACTGATTTTTATGCAACACTATACGCTGCGTATAGGCCTATACGGAGCGTATATAAAGGGTAAAAAAGACAATATTTTATAAATGTTATAAATAACAACCATTTATGTCATTACTCTATTTTTAATTTAAAGGACTACTTGTGGATTGAAAAAAATAAAGTTTAAACTTCAATTTTACAGTAGACATCTTTCCATGCTCTCTCTTGTACGCCACAACATACAAAGCAATAACAGTAAAAGGAAAAATAAGTAACAGTTCTGCAGAGGGTAGAAAACAAAAGAAGGAAGATCTCAGGACTTACTCTTGTCATCCTTCGTATACACTGGTTTATCCTGACGATCCATCTTCCAGTGCAAACTCATCCTGACAGCAACTAGAGCCTTTTCCGGTAGTTCAATGGACGGAACATCCTTCCAATCTTGATACCATATCTCCGACTCCGGAGTCTTCAAGGTCTCCACTTCAATGTCTTCCACACCCCGGAAAGTCATCTTCATCGGAATCACTCTGGCTTTAATGTAGAAAAATTTGGGTTTCCATTCGTTAAAGGACTTGGGAGGTACGATCAGAATTTTCTTAGCAGTGAGACGTTGGGCAAACGAGTAGAAGCTGACGGGTGGTCCTTTGGACAACCCTTAAGCATGTTAAAAGATGAAATAATCCTCCACTTAATCGTGTAATTATCTTGAATTAGATAACTACCGTTGCTTATGTTTCAGGTGCATTTCGGGGGCTAAGAGATGAATTAAATGCAGCTTTGGAGGCTTTGGTGATGAACGGGTCAAGCGTGGAACAAGAGACGAAAGAAAGAAGAACATTCAGGTCATCACCGTAAATTACGGTCCCACCGTAATTTACGGTGGACCTGAAAATCAATTGGTTCCCACCGTAGCACAGACTATTCCCACCGTAACACTTTTATGTTCACCGTAAATTACGGTGATGCCGTAATTTACGGTGGAGTCTGCGAGAAAAACTTGTAACTGCCACTTTTAAGTTAGTTTTGGGGTGTCTTTTCATGATTCATCATCATTGGACGGTTTTGGATCATCATTGGGGCGATTTTTGGCTGTTTGCTTGGTTTGTGAACAATTCTTATCATCCGGTTTGTATTTTCGAATTGTAGGAACATTGGTTTGATTATGATGATGATTCACCGAGCCATGTCCGGCTAAACTCTTCGGTGATCATCTTAGGTGAATGTTTCTTGAACTTTTGCGTGTTTTAATTCTGAATTTCTAGAATGATAACTTCCGTTGCTTGAATATCATGGTGTATGTTTGATTGCTTGTAACTTGTTAATCGATATTGCAATTTCTAGTCGTAATCGTACGTTCTTGGTGCCGTTGGCAATCGAGATATCACGGGAAGGGTTAGGGTTGGTTATTGATTAATTGGTCATCGGGAAACAACCTCGCGTTTATATAATCCAAGTACTTTGTCCCCTTTTATCACTTCAATCATCTGTACACGAGTTATGTCTATGTAACTCTTTCTAGTTGGAATTACACACAATTGTTTAAAGAAAATTAAACCTAAGGTGATCATTGTTCTCTCCTAATTTGTTTTACAACCAACTTTGATTTGAATTAGTTTTTAATTTAGTTTTCTAAAACAACAATCCAAACTTTTGAATTTTAATTTCTGCAATTTAGTTTAATATTAGTTTAAGTACAAAGCTATACAATCGACACATCTTCCACATACTCCCTGAGTTCGATACCCTCTTACCACTATCTATAGTTGTTTGGGGATTAAATTTGCGTGACCCACGACATCACGTCAAATTTTGGCGCCGTTGCCGGGGAGTAGTGCGCAACGTGTGTTAGTTTAATAGTTTTGGTTGTTATTTTCGGGTTTACGTTGGTTGTGTTTAGTGTGCAGGTACTTCAGGTGTATGCATACTAGAGGCTCTCACAGGTCATCACCGCTATCGTTTGATCCAGAAATTGAAAGAACGCTAAGACAAAACCGAGTTTTAGTGCGAGAAAACAAAATCATTGGTTCACCCACTTCACCCATCACACCGAGAAACATCATGGCTGATTCTCAAATTCCACCTACAACGGGTCAATCATCCTCAACCTTTATACCTACTTCTACCCAACCATCACCAAACACCACACTACCTAATACCACCGCTGAATTCACACCATCCAATGTCACCCAACCAATTACCACTCAAACTGAGCCTACCATCACCTACAATCCATCCACCACAATCCCACCATTATCTCACTTCTTTCCCCCAACTACGGGTCAATCATCATCCACCTTCACAATTGCACCCAATTCAACTATCGTGCATACTACTTCATCTTTTAGACCACAACAACAACAATCGGGCTTTCAGTATTCGACCATCCCATTTGGGCAGACCTCGGGAATTCAAGGAGATGGTTATGATGAGGGATTTGAAGATTATGAGGGTTATGAGGATGATGGGTACGGTTATGGAGGTTATGGTGATCAAGGGGAGTTTGGGTATATTCAAAGTCAATCACAAGGGATGGCAAGTGTTGGTGGAATGCCACAACAACAACTTATACCACAACACATTCGGCCAAGACCTCAAGGGCCACCAATGCCACAACCCATTCCATTGCAACAAGTCCGGCCACAACATGTGCAACAACAATTTCAAAGACTACCTCAACGCCCACCGATGCGACAACAACAGTTTCAACAACCAAACGCACCACAAGGGCAAGTACCAAGGCCAAATGGTCCTATTATTCCAAGAGGTAGGTATGGTGTACCAAGGAGACACCTTAGAGAAAATGCGAGGGGCATTGAAGCACATTTTCGGCCGGTAATCACGCAAAACCCTTCACCGGTAGTCATCCCTCATAATGATCAAGGGCGAACATTTGAAGTAAGAACCAACTCTTTGCAAAGTTTACCGAAGTACAAGGGGTTGGCAACGGAGGAGCCGTATTTTCATTTAAAGGCTTATGACTCAATTTGCAACACTCTTGGGAGTCAAGGGTTTTCGGCTGACGATATTAAATTGGTTTTGTTCCAATTTTCCTTGGAAGATAAGGCGAAGAAGTGGTTTTACACGTTACCTTCGGCATCTATATATACATGGGGGGAGATGCAACAAACCTTCTTGGATGAGTTTTACACCGCCCAAAAGACCAACGATGCAAGGAAGGGGTTGAGAAGCTTTCAACAACAACATGGTGAGATGTTTCATGAGGCGTTTGAGCGCTTCAATATGATGATTAAAAATTGCCCTCACCATGGGATTGAATTGTGGGAGTTGATGAATGCCTTTCATGAGGGGTTGAGTGCCGAAGACGCACGTGATTTGATGTCTATCACCGGTGGGACTTTTGGAACAAACTATGAGAATGAAGATTGGGAGTTCTTGGAAAGCATGGCAACTACATCAAAGAGGAAAGCTCAAGCCTCAAGAAGAGCCCGACCGACCACTAACCGACCGCAAGTGCACGCCATAGATGATGGTAATGTTCAAACCACTAACCAAATTTATGATGTTTGTGCTTTGTGTAATGAGATAGGTCATGCGGCTGAAAATTGCCAAGGGATGTTGGAAGGACAATACGAGGAGGTCCATGCGGTTCAAGGTCAAGGTCAAGGAGGAGGTGGTAGGAACTACAACAACATGAATTCTAATACCTACCACCCCGGGTTGAGGAACCACCCGAACTTTAGATATGGGAATCCTTCAAATCAAGCAAACCCAAATTTTCAAGGTAGCCAAGGTAATTTTGGTTCACGGCCATCTTACAATAACCAAGGTGGGTACCGAGGCGGAAATAACCAAGGTTATCAAAAACAATACCAAACGGGTCAAGAACAAGGGGGTCTTCGGGTGGAAACGAGGTGATGGAGATGCTTAAGAGCATGCAATTGGAGATGCAAAAACGGAACCAACTTGATGAAGTGCGAATGCAAAAAGATGAGGTTCGTGATAAAAGCATCCAATCACTAACAACCCAAATGGGTCAATTAGCAACCGAGGTGGCGGAATTGAAGAAAGGTAAGGGTCAACTTCCAAGCGACACTAAGGTAAACCCTTCACATGGTTCGTCACGAGGTAACGTTAATATTAATCATGTTAGTGTTTTAAGAAGTGGGAAAGAATTTAAGGCCAATTTGTCACCCGAATTGGTTGAGGGGGTGGTTGAGGATATCACGGGAATTGAAAGTGATGATGAAATTTCACCGGTTAAACCAAAAGAAACAACTGTTAAAAAACCGGGTTTGGGTGAAAGTGAAAAGAATGAAAAAGTTGAGGGTGAACCGAGTCAAGTTCCATTTCCATCGGCCCTACTTGACCCGGGAAAGAAAAATTTTATTGTGTCGAGAGGTCCTCAAAAAGAGGAGATGTGGGATATGTTCAAACAAGTAAAAATAAATCTCCCACTCCTCGATGCAATAAAACAAGTCCCCGCTTATGCAAAATTCTTAAAAGAATTATGTACACAAAAAAGGCAAAACAAGAAGAAAGTGCCTAAGCGGGTGGATTTGACCGGGCAAGTAAGTGCGGTGTTGAATGGGGAGCTTCCTCCTAAGCTCCAAGATCCGGGCACGCCATTGATTAATGTACAAGTTGGTAATTTTCAAATGGCTAAGGCGTTGCTAGATCTCGGAGCCGGAGTTAGCATTTTACCGGGGGGCTTATATGACCAATATGACTTTGGTCCGTTAGCAAGGGTGGAGACGACGGTTGTTTTGGCCGACTTGTCTCATAAGTTGCCTCGGGGTATGGTTCAAAATGTAATTGTAAAAATTGATGAGTTTTATTACCCGGTGGACTTCTTAGTTTTGGATTACTCATCGGCGGACCCTAAACAACAACAAAATATAATTTTGGGTCGGCCATTTTTAAGCACCGCACATGCTATTATTGATTGTAGATTTGGTACAGTTGATATGGCGTTTGGAAATCGAAAAATGCGTTTGAATGTTTTTACTAACAATTCTAATGCTAACGGTGTTGATGAGTGTTTCATGGCAGACATAGTAGATGGATGCAACCCGCATGAGTATGAGGAGGATGGTTTGGATATTTGCCTGTGTGACTTTTCTGAACAGGTACATGCTTATGCACTACGGGTTGAAGAGGAAGCACAAGATGCTATGGCAATGAAAGAAGGTAGACCACCATGGACCCACCAATTCGAGGGTCTACCGGTGGAGATCGATTCGGGTACAAAACCATCATTGGAGGAACCACCAAAGTTGGAGCTCAAGGACTTCCTAGCCATTTGAAGTATGTATTTTTAGGGGATAATGACACTTTACCGGTCATTATTGCCTCTAATTTGGAGTGGGCACAAGAGCAAGCATTAATGGAGGTTTTAAAAGCGAACAAGGGTGCTATTGGATGGACGATTGCCGACCTCAAAGGAATTAGTCCATCCATTGTCATGCATAAAATTATCACGACCGAAGATGCCAAACCGACACGAGAAGCTCAAAGGCGGTTGAACCCGAACCTAAGGGAGGTAGTTAAAAAGGAGGTAATTAAATGGTTGGATGCGGGAATCATCTATCCGATTTCGGATAGCGCTTGGGTAAGTCCCACCCAAGTTGTGCCTAAGAAGGCCGGCATTCAAGTAGTCAAGGATGAAAGTGGTGAACAAATTGCCACCCGACCGGTTACCGGGTGGCGGGTGTGTATTGACTACCGAAAATTGAATGCCGCCACTTCTAAGGACCATTTCCCGCTACCTTTCATTGACCAAATTATTGAAAAATTGTCGGGTCAAAAATATTATTGTTTCTTAGATGGGTATTCGGGTTATAATCAAATCGCCATACACCCGGATGACCAACACAAGACCACCTTCACATGTCCATATGGCACCTTTGCGTTTAGGCGAATGCCATTTGGCTTGTGTAATGCTCCGGCAACGTTCCAACGATGTATGATGAGTATTTTCTCGGACATGGTTGGAGAGTCGCTCGAAGTATTTATGGATGATTTCTCCATTTTTGGCACTACTTTTGATAATTGTCTCAACGAATTGCAAAAGGTTTTGAAAAGGTGCGTTGAGAAAAATTTAGTGCTAAGTTGGGAGAAAAGTCATTTCATGGTGCAAGAGGGCATTGTGTTGGGGCATGTGATTTCGGAAAGGGGGATGGAGGTGGATAAGGCAAAGATACGGGTAATATCATCTTTGCCACCTCCTAAAAATGTTAAGGGTGTAAGGTCATTCTTGGGACACGCGGGTTTTTATAGACGTTTCATTAAGGGTTTTAGTGTTATCACCAAACCCTTATGTAACTTGTTATTAAAAGATGTCCCATTTGATTTCACTAACGAGTGTATGCAAGCTTTCACTGTTTTGAAGGAACACTTGGTCAAGGCACCTATCTTGCAACCACCCGATTGGTCAAAGCCGTTCGAGATAATGTGTGATGCGAGCGACACCACTATTGGTGCAGTTTTGGGTCAACGGGTTGACAAGAAACCGGTGGTTATTTACTATGCAAGCAAAACTTTATCCGAAGCGCAACTTAACTACACCACAACCGAGAAGGAATTACTAGCGGTGGTGTATGCTTTGGATAAGTTTCGCTCGTATATTTGGGGAAGCAAGGTAGTGGTTTATTCGGAGCATAGTGCGGTCCGGTACTTGATGGAGAAAAAAGATGCGAAGCCGCGTTTGATTCGGTGGGTCTTATTATTACAAGAGTTTGATCTAGAGATCCGAGACAAGAAGGGAAGCGAGAATGTAGTAGCAGATCATTTGTCTCGGATTCCGGTGGAGGGGACCGATGATGTGAGTGAAATCAATGAAAGTTTCCCCGATGAGCAACTTTTAGCCGTTTCCACTTTCGTTGCACCGTGGTACGCTCATTATGTTAACTATTTAGCCACGGGTGCCATTCCAACTCATTGGACCAAAAAGCGTCGACAACAATTTATGGTCCAAGTAAAGCAATACATTTGGGATGAGCCGGATCTCTTCAAGATCGGACCAGATCAGGTTATACGGAGGTGTGTGCCCGAGACGGAAGTGTTGGAAATCTTAACTCATGCCCATTCGTCCGCTTGCGGGGGTCACTTTAGTGGGCATAAAACGGGCTATCGGGTTCTTTCTTGTGGGTTTTATTGGCCCACCATTTTCAAGGATGCAATTGAGTTCGCCAGAAATTGTATAAATTGCCAAAAGATGGGTAGCATATCGAAGAGGGATGAGATGCCATTACAACCAATCTTGGTTGTAGAGATATTTGATGTATGGGGTATAGATTTTATGGGTCCGTTTCCGAATTCGAATGGCTTTCTTTATATTTTGGTAGCGGTGGATTATGTCTCGAAGTGGATTGAGGCTATTGCAACACGAACGAACGACAACTCGGTTGTTTGTAAATTTGTTCAATCCAACATCTTCTCTCGCTTTGGAATCCCGCGGGTTATTATAAGTGATGGTGGTTCACATTTCAAGAACTTCAACTTTGGAAAATTATTGAAACGGTATAGCGTGAACCACCGAGTCGCCACACCTTACCATCCGCAAACGAGTGGACAAGTCGAAGTGTCCAACCGTCAAATCAAAGAGATCCTCATGAAGACGGTAAGAACGGATAGAAAGGATTGGTCGAGCAAGTTGGATGATGCTTTGTGGGCGTACCGTACGGCCTACAAGACTCCTATTGGCACAACACCTTACCGGATGGTGTATGGTAAGGGTTGTCACTTGCCAATGGAGTTGGCGCATCGGGCACATTGGGCGATCAAGACAGTCAACGCGGATTACGATGAGGCGGGTAAGTTGAGAAAGTTGCAATTGAGCGAGATAGAAGAGATTCGAGATGAGGCGTACGAATGTGCATCGGCTTATAAGGATAAACTAAAGAAAGTGCATGATGCGAAATTGCGCAAGAAAACATTCGAAGTAGGGCAGAAAGTTTGGTTGTACAACTCACGATTGAAGATGTTCGCGGGCAAGCTTAAAAGCAAATGGATGGGTCCGTATGTTATTCGAAGAGTTGGGCGATTTGGTGATGTAGACATCCAAGACGAGCAAACATTGAAACAACAAACGGTGAACGGTCACCGCTTGAAGCCGTACTTGGAGGGAAATGACATCAACAACTTGGAGCTTGACAAAGCGGGCTACATCTTACGCCCGGTCGATGAGGAACAACCATGAGAGGCCCAGGTTCGGTAGTGTATATAGTAGTATTTTGTTTTATTTGTTTTGTATAGTGTGCACAATTGCCGTATTGCTTCGAAACCCGTGTTTGAAACAAGTGTGGGGATGTTTGGGTCACGAATTGCTCTTACATTGTGTTGAGGACAACACAGGATTTTTGAGGGGGTAGGGTAATTTTTACAAGTTTTTGAAAAAATTAAAAAACATAAAAAAATCGAAAAAAGTTAAAAAAAAATCTAAAAAGTTTTACATAAAAACTCGAATTTTGGCGAATCAAAGATGCCCAGTGTTCACCGTAAATTACGGTATAGCCGTAATTTGCGGTGGTTGTTCAAATGTGTTGGGTTTTACGGTAAAACTCTACTGAGTTACGGCGGAGATTTGATGTTCAGTGTTCACCGTAAATTACGGTCATACCGTAATTTACGATGGAAGTTGGAAATGTTTGAGGCTTTACGGTAGAAGTCTACTGTGTTACGGTGCAAAAATTGATGTTCAGGTCTCACCGTAATTTACGGTGAGACCGTAAATTACGGTACGCAGGAATTTGGTGTCGGTCGTTTGGGGTTCCGCAAATAAGAAAAAAAAAATAAAAAAAATATAATAAACAACATCACGTGACTTTAACCCTAGCCACACATTCTTTGCATTCCACACTCTTCCATCACCATCATCTCTCTCTCAAACAAACTCAAAAACCTCCATAGTTTCTTCTACCTTCAATCTTTCATAAACCTTTCAATTTTTGTCCAAATCAAGTGAAATTTTGGTCTAACTTGACTAATTTTTCCCAAGATTGTTGATTTTGACAAAAGATCTCTGAGAAAACGCACTTTTAGGGCCCGAATTTGAAACCCTAGTTCGAGATTATTTGGGGGTTTTGGAGTTTTCGGTTTCACAAGCACTCTTGCATCTTGAAACAAAGGTATGAAAGCTTATTGTGTATATTTTGGTGCTACATTATGAAAAGTAAGGGATTTAGGTTACTTGTTCATGCCCACTTGCTTGTTGTTAAGATATGATTATGAAATTGCTTATTTGGAACATGGTTTTGGTTGTAGATGTAGGATTTGTGGTTAAAGTAGTGAACTTTTGGGATGTTCTACATTGTAGAGACATCATGCCCAATTTTTTGAAAAATTTTTGAGATACTTTTGGTTCACTAACATCTACAACCATGATAACAAGCAAGTGTGGGGATGTGACGGGTGGTCCTTTGGACAACCCTTAAGCATGTTAAAAGATGAAATAATCCTCCACTTAATCGTGTAATTATCTTGAATTAGATAACTACCGTTGCTTATGTTTCAGGTGCATTTCGGGGGATAAGAGATGGATTAAATGCAGCATTGGAGGCTTTGGTGATGAACGGGTCAAGCGTGGAATAAGAGACGAAAGAAAGAAGAATATTCAGGTCATCACCATAAATTACGGTCCCACCGTAATTTACGGTGGACCTGAAAATCAATTGGTTCCCACCGTAGCACAGACTATTCCCACCGTAACACTTTTATGTTCACCGTAAATTACGGTGATGCCGTAAATTACGGTGATGCCGTAATTTACGGTGGAGTCTGCGAGAAAAACTTGTAACTGCCACTTTTAAGTTAGTTTTGGGGTGTCTTTTCATGATTCATCATCATTGGACGGTTTTGGATCATCATTGGGGCGATTTTTGGCTGTTTGCTTGGTTTGTGAACAATTCTTATCATCCGGTTTGTATTTTCGAATTGTAGGAACATTGGTTTGATTATGATGATGATTCACCGAGCCATGTCCGGCTAAACTCTTCGGTGATCATCTTAGGTGAATGTTTCTTGAACTTTTGTGTGTTTTAATTCTGAATTTCTAGAATGATAACTTGCGTTGCTTGAATATCATGGTGTATGTTTGATTGCTTGTAACTTGTTAATCGATATTGCAATTTCTAGTCGTAATCGTACGTTCTTGGTGCCGTTGGCAATCGAGATATCACGGGAAGGGTTAGGGTTGGTTATTGATTAATTGGTCATCGGGAAACAACCTCGCGTTTATATAATCCGAGTACTTTGTCCCCTTTTATCACTTCAATCATCTATACACGAGTTATGTCTATGTAACTCTTTCTAGTTGGAATTACACACAATTGTTTAAAGAAACTGAAACCTAAGGTGATCATTGTTCTCTCCTAATTTGTTTTACAACCAACTTTGATTTGAATTAGTTTTTAATTTAGTTTTCTAAAACAACAATCCAAACTTTTGAATTTTAATTTCTGCAATTTAGTTTAATATTAGTTTAAGTACAAAGCTATACAATCGACACATCTTCCACATACTCCCTGAGTTCGATACCCTCTTACCACTATCTATAGTTGTTTGGGGATTAAATTTGCGTGACCCACGACATCACGTCAGAAGCCTTGAGCACAATGGAGTTGATAAAAAACTCGGAAATGATCAACAGTGGGTTCGATATGCATCGACCGGCAAACAAATTCAAAATGTCGAATACGAACCATCCCCATGGGATTTAATTGAGAAATGTGGAATTTATAATAATTCAAAATTTTGAGGAAAAATTTTGTTACCGGCAATCGGAAGTTGCCTTTTGAAAAATAGTCCCAGAACAATGTGATGTAGCCGGCCAGAGCTTGTGCCACCGTCTGTCCATCTTCTGGGTATATTGCACCCCAACTCTCCGGAAACTTAAAATTCTGAACAAGACCGTCGAAGATCTCCTTCGCCGTCTGTCCGTCTTCTGCATCGAAGTTTCATGTTCCTGTGCTTTAACCTCGAAGACCAATGGAACTTCTTTAGCAAATGCGCCTTTTCGATGTTCGGATCGATTTCGTGAACTTACAATCCGACGATTATGCCGAAAACAGTAGAATTCCAATGGTGCAGTTTGATTCTGCAGAACAGGATGCTTATCGACGAGATTTGACGATTAACATCTTGTTTTACTATATCAATACATCCTCGGTTGAAGACTTTATAGGGAGAGGGTTAAGCGATTTAAAATCTGGAAAAATCGTGACACCTTTACCACCAAAGGAGACGTTTTTAGATGACCCGTTAAGAGTTCTACAAGCGATTCATTTCAGTGAGGATAATGATGTGAATTCCGCAATTGTGGATAAAATTAAAAATAGAGCATGGTAATTGGGTCAACATTGTAACAATGGTTGGTTCTTCCAATTATGTGGTAGAGATATCAGACTGGTCAATTTCAGTAATAAATAGTGCTAATAAAGCAATTTCATAACACTGATACAAATTAAATTTTTAGCATAGTGGTGCAAATCATTACTTCAATTATTATAGAAATGAGTCTTCGTAAAATAGATACAATGTAGTACTATTTTCTATTGCTTAATATATTTTATTTTCCTTAGAATTAAAAATAAAGTAATGATATAAATGGACCTTTTAACATAGAATGGTATTTTAGTCATTTTACTAAAATTTAACATAAAAATTAACTAAGTTTGATGTTAGTACACAAAGATGTTACAAAATTGAAACCATGAAAACTGAGCCTATTAAAAAAAGTAAGTACCTAAAGGCGAAACTACCTATAAATCACAGGGTCCATCTGTGTAATTACCTCCAAGATATATTTGACTATCATTATTTTTTAACCGTTTTAATGGCTAAACTTGCATGAGGATTGAACCCATATAAGCTCCACCTATCTTACACCTTATCCTTTTTTTTAAAAGAAACTACATTAAAACACACCTCCGACCCAAACGGGCAAAAGATCAAACAACCAAACAACACCCCCGACCCAAACGGGCAAATGACAAAAAAATACAACATATACATAGGGAATTTACCCCAATCTAGCCAACTAATATAATTACAAGAAGATCTATTTTTAACCCAAATGAAACCTCTCGATTTTATCTCCCCTATAATATCTTGCGAACATTGATTAATATGATTGAAAACCATCTCGTTCCTTCCTTTCCAAATGCACCAGCACGAAATTATCACCAAACCTTGAATGATATTCTTTTCTTCCTTTCTAGCTAGAGAAAGCTTGTGAATATCCAAAATGTCTTTGAATTCAAAAATATATATCGAAGGTATTTTGCACCAGATATTGAACACCGACCATACCTGATTCTCTTTTGAACCATCATATATATATATATATATATATATATTAAGAGAGATAGAGGGGGGGAGTTTAAAATACAAAAGTCGCCTAGTTTATCGTCTAGAGTTTAGAAGAGAAGTTCGACCTATCGGTGCACCAGAAAGCCGTGTTAGAGTGTCCACGAAGACCTCATGCTTAAGACTTCTTGACCGTTGTCCCCATTGAAGGGTTAGGACATAACATGTCAGCGGTGGAATATCAAGCTATCTTTAAATATCGGTTAATGATCCCTTTGTTTCCAGTCGACGAGCCTTGCCTAGTTTGCCGCAAGGTTTGTTTAGATAACTTTGATGAGCATGTGGCCCATTGCAAGGAGCTACTAGGGATTAAATCCATATATGACTAGGTGAGGGATGTCCTATGTGATGTGCTTATAAGCGGGCTGGAATCTCTGCCAAAAAGGAGGCCCTGCGAATTTCCTGACAAACTCACTTGAAGGGAGGTCCACTCTGTGGCCGACTGATGTTCTTGTTTTCGATTGGACAAGGTGGAAACACGCTTGTGTGGATGTCACAAGAATGTCTGTAATAACTCTCACCAAAACTATTAATTAGTATTTTATTTGGTCTAATAGGAAACCCTAATTGAAACCCCCAAGTAGTATTGCGTAACCCCTAAAATTTTCAGAACAGTTGGAATTAGGATCAAGGTCCATAAAACTCGGGGGGGGGGGGGGTATTCGCTAATCAAAATTATCTTCACAATTCGTTGTCAAAATCGAATTTTTACGAAACGTCGACTCAGCAGGCCTAAGCTGGTGACCAAGCAAGCCTACCCTACTTGGGTTTCCTCCGCGATACGCGATAGATCCAGGGGATCCTGTCGCGACATGCGGGCGGGTGCAAAACGGGGTATAAATACAGGGGCTTGGGACTTGAAGTTTGGCATTGTTTCGACGTTAAAATTCAATTCGTACGCTGAGTTATACGCTGTTTACTTCAAAACACACACAAACACCGCACGAAACGCTGCTACAACGACAGGGTAATAAATCGATCGCTGCTACGATTCAATATCCGATCAATTGAAACCAATCTAATGGATGTTTAAGTGCTGCCCACGTTAGGGCTTTACTTTGTCATTCATCGTGAATTCGACAGATGTTTAAGTGTGCACTTTGTCATTCGTTATGAAGGTTTTAATCTCGTGAGTTATTGTAAATGTTGTATTAGTTACTGACCTAGTTCGTGTGCATTGTTATTTGAATTAGGTTAACCAGGCTAAAATCAGTAGGCAAAGCTCTGCCCGTTTAAATCTACAATGTGAGTCATTCCCTATTTACCAAAGTGCTTTACAAAAACCTAAATTTTCTCCAATTATAATTACAGGGATTAAGTTTATGTAATCTTCAATTACTGCCGGTATGTGGGGTTCTGTATACATTACTTGATACCCGTCACCATTGGACAACGGGTTAGCCAATGGGTGATCTGACCATAGTCACAGATACATTCGAGTGACAAATACCGATTTGGGGTAATTGGTTGATAGAAACATTGTAATCACCCTTAATACTGTGTATTATAACAATGTGTCGTTTTGTGCAACTTGAATGACTCGCTAGTATTTCTTGCTGATAAAACCTTTTTAAAACATGTTTCAGGTGATTTGCTGTGAATCAAGGAAAAGTGCTACGGAGCACTCACAAGCTTGAAATAGTGGCTCAGTAAAATAAATAAACATGTTTTGTAAAACAGGGATTTCGGTGAAATTTCCCTTATTGTAAATTACGGGGTTATCCCGAATTATGAAATAAAATAATCGGGCATTTTCAAGTTTTAGATCCTATTAATAATTCCGCTGCCAAATTTAATAAATACCACGGATTTCTGTCCCGCGGCTCCTGAAACGGGTCAAACCTGGTCGGGGGCCGTGACAGAAAATGGTGGTATCAGAGCCACTAGTTTAAGCCAATTAAGTATTTAGAAATACTTAATTTTTCTGATTGCCATTCTGTGATTCTGTGAAAATTTTAAAAGTTCTAACTTAGAATTGGTGTGTGTGTCTTCGTGTATGCTAACAGTATGAATGAACTATCGGAAGCCCTTCAAAACTTCACTATCCATACCACAGATATGGATACCACTGGTACCGTCATTGGATACCAGGCGGATATCGAGGAGCCGATGGTGTTCAAAGCCCAACCGCAGGAGAAACCAAAAGTGAAATAAAGAGAAGAAGGTTTGTAGGTTGGAGGCGTGTACGCAGGAAGAAACCAACAACACAGAAAGCTACCAAAACGGAAGATCCAAAGGACAAGGGAAAAGGAATAGAGACTGGGGAGAGTTCCAGGCAAACCCAGGGAATGCCATCCTGGGAGGAGTTGGACCATAAATTGGCACTTGGCGACCTCATCGGACCTGCCGATGAAACCCTCTTTAATTACCCAGCTGAAGTCCTACTTCCTGTTAACCTAGAACCTGCCATTCCCGATCCCATTGTCCACCCTCGACCTCTACCAGGAGCACTGGAAGAATGGTGGATTACCGACTGGCAATTTCAAAACCTTATGAATAATCCTAATACCTTTTTCCCTCAGTTCGACCCGGAGCCTGTACCAAACCCACCGATGAGTAATGAGAATTTGGCTGAACTCCGCCATTATGGCGAGGAGCTGGTGGATGTCGGAAATAGGATTCGGGTAGTGGGAGAATAGATCTCCTGGAAGTACGACGAGAGGGAACGTCGTTACTGAAGTGCCAGCTAACGGGGATGGTGTAACTGGGTGGTTGTGGTTGTATAATAATAATAATAATAATAATAATAATAATAATAATAATAATAATAATAATAGTAAAAATATAATCCTGTAAAATAACTTAAAAATAAAACTTTGTAAGATAACGGATGTGTACGGATGCATAATATAATATATAAAAATCTGATAGTCGCAAGGTCGACAATTTTGACTATACGTGTTAGTGTGATTATGTGTGTTTTTGTGTTATTTAACTATTTGTTGATTTACAGTATGGGTAAGCAAAGAATTTCGGGCATCTATCGTCTACTAGATAGCTCATCAAAAGATAAGGGAACCTCATCTCAATCAAATTCCTCAAAATACTTAGTAAATACCAAGGAAGGAATATTTGATCGTAAGGCACAAGTTGAGAAACCACTTACCGCTAAGAAAAGAAGTTGGATTATTAGAAAAAGTCAAGAGAAAATAAGGACGTCACAATCAAAAGAAGTGATAATTAATAAGGAAACTCAGGAAATAGGCAAAAACCCGCCTTGGGAAGATGAATTGGATGAAAAATGGGCAGATCTCTATATGTTAGCCACTACAGTAGTAGATCTTGGTTCTTAATTAAGATGAACTGCCAAACCTAGACCAACCAAGGAAGTTAGATAAACAACTTAATAAGAGGAGATAGAATAAATGCCGAGCATAATATTCCTAGCTAAATTAAAATAATAGTATATTTTGAATTTCAGTTGTAAGTTGTAATAGACATATATATAAGGTCGCAGTGTTTGCTATTTTTAAATAGAGTCTGGTTGTACAGTTGTACCAAAATGTTTGTACTAAATATTAGCCTGTGATTGATAAATATTCAGATGGAACACGCTGTTAATGAACCAGTTAATGAAGTTAATCAATCGGAACACAATAACGAGGATCACTTTCTAAACCGGAAAGATATAGAAAACATCGTCGCTTAGGGAATAGTTAATGCTATTCCAGCAATCGTCGCTGCGGTAAAAAGTCCTGCTGGGCCTTCGCAAGCTCACCCCAGTAAACGCATGCGCGACGATAATTCCAGTAATAGTATTAATGGACGCGGTGACAATGATAATGGGATTCAAGCCCCAGTATACAAAAGAATGAAAGTTGCAACACCTGGTTGCACTTATAAATAGTTTCTTGCCTGTAAACCTGTTGAGTTCGCAGGCAATGAAGGGGCGACTGCGGCAGTGCGTTGGTTGGAGAAAACCGAGGCAGTAATCAAAATAAGTAAATGTGCCGAGGAGGATAAAGTTATGTACGCTTCTCACCTTTTCAAGGAAGAAGCATTAGAATGGTGGAATACGGTATTGCAAGCCAAGGGAAGTGACATGGCCTACGCCATGAGTTGGGAGGAGTTTAAGCGTCTGGTGGAAAGAAAATTCTGCCCTGAATATGAAAAAGAGCAGATGGCGAATAATTTTCTAAGCCACCGGATGGTGGATGTTGACTGTCGAGGGTATACTGCGAAATTCTTCGAGTATGCACGAATAGTGCCTAATCTAGCTTCGCAAGAACCGGTACATATCTCTCGCTACATTTGGGGTTTAATTAGCGAGATCCGTGATATTGTCAAAGCTGCGAGACCCCGCACGATCGATGATGCAGTGGAGTTAGCTAATACTCTGACTGACGGGCTGGTGCGTATGTGGGAGGAAAATTGTAACACCCCGAAAATATAAATCTTTATATTAGAAATTTAAAGATTTAATAAACAAGAATTAACCAACTAGAAATTTTAATCTAGTTAAAATTACAAGCCTAGAAATAACTAACACTAGGTTAAAAACACTAGTACTTAAAGCTAGATGATAAGTGGGGGACTAAACTTGCCAAAGAATGAAAGTTAAATGCTGATTAGTAACAAAACTCACCAAACACACCATTTTTGGTGTGTCTGGTCGATCAGGAGCAAGAGAGGGCGACCCCCCATTCTCTAAACCCTAGAATTTTCATAAAATTCACAAATTGAAGCGGCAAATCTGCTCCAAATCAAGTTCTAAACACGAATTAACGATCACCTAGTCATAGGGATCAACAGGTATGTAGAAATTTGGTATTTTGCTACATCTTGCATTCTAGGTTAAGTGTGAAAAACGAGAAATTCAACTTGATTGTTGATGCATGGCTAAAATTAGAAGGGTTATGAGGTTTAGGAACAAACCCTAGATGATTTCTTGACATAACCTTGTATAATACTTGTAGGGTTTCATAATCACCATTGTAGGTGAGTAGCGAACTCCAAGAAACTTGATAAATGCAAAATTTAAAACTCTTGTTCTAGCACAATCTGAAATTAGGAAGTGATTTCTGAAATGTTAATGTTAAAATATGTGCAAAGTTGATTAATTAAAGTGAAATTCGATGATAATTACAAGATATGAACTTGGTTTAGTTTGTATAAAAATCTGACCTATTAGGTGTTTGTTGAAATGCCTAAGTGAGGATTTAAATGTTAAAATTTGGATGAAAACACAGATTTGATCATGGTTTATAATGATGTGATTATGGTCATGAAAAGAGTTCTAAACATGTTGTAAACTGAAATTTCTAGGCAAAGAGTCCGGATCGTCAAGCGGACAAGCCGGAGGGAATTCACGGGGAAAAGGCGTGCTCTAAAGGTACGAGATTTATCGTCCGTTACATTATGCCTAATTATTAGTCTTATGTCGTCATTCTGAAACAAGATAACCAAGATTTGCCAATGTGTCATGAATATGACTAGTATCTTAAACAAGTAAAACGGGTCAAGCAAGTGATAAACACGGATTTTGAATGCCCTTAGTGGTGCTTAATTCAGCATCCAAACGGGTCAAAACATGTCATGTAGTAAACATGAAACTAGATACAAATACTTAACGCACGGTTATAAATAAGGCGTAAGCCACGGGGCGGACACGCTAAACAAGTCGAGAACTTAACTCCTATTATAGGAGTTAAAGTTCAGAAGTTTCAAGTTTGACAAGTAGCATAAAAGGGCAAACTTGAAGCCTTGGAAACAAGCTTGTAGACTATTCCGTAGGCAATCCCTCGTGAGAATAATCAAGGGTTATCATTGGTAAAATTCGGGTATGGGTAATTAGCTTAGTCGATTAGTAACCTTGTGCGAAGTAAACCACTTTGATGCAGGAAAAAGAATCGGCAAAACTGCAAAATTAAAACAAGAAAACATGTGCAGTAGCTACCGTAACTTACGGTAGCACCGTAAGTTACGGTAGCCAGTAAACAGCTACGGTGCATTTTTACTGAGTTACGGCAGACCTCAAATTCACAGCGGCCACCGTAACTTACGGTGCTTACGGTAGCGCCCAGTTTTAATGTGATTTTATTTTCAATTTCTGATTTCTTGAATATGTTTTCGGATCTAGTTTCGATCATAATAAGTTTCAAGGATCATAATACTAATACTTGTCTAAAATGTTCAGTTTTTCAGGTATTCAAGTAGAAGGATGATGATCAAGCATAAGTATCTGAACCGAACACTCAAACCAACGCTTCCGCACTTGATCTTTTGTTTTAAAACTATGTAAACAATTGTAGTTTCTGTCTTGAATATGGTTTCGTAGGATCAATACGTGAATGTTGTGTCTAGTTAGGGTTTTTAAGTCTTGAAAGATTTTGTAAACTCTAAATTTTGGCATGAAATGCAAAGTCTTATGTTATTAAATCTAGACTTATACACTGGGTCTTACAAGTTGGTAATCAGAGCTCAAGGTTGTCAATAAGTGTTCGGTTCAAGCTTGATCAAACATCCGGTAAGAGTTAATTGTTTAAGTAAATTTGGAAAATATAGAAATAAATCACGAACAAATATGCATGAAAAAGAGTGAATAAGCTCACTCAAACACAAGAAATGCATGAAACAAGAACGATTAAATCAAGTTGTGAACTTGATTGAATCAAAACAAGTAAAGCATGTGTTATAAACGAAATGTTTAACAATCTATGTAAACATTTCAGTAATAAAGATGGCGGATGGGGATAATGATGATGCGGTGCCAAGAGTCACCGAACAAATGAGGAAAACGATTTCCGAAGAGGTTGGAAAGGCGATCGAAAACAGTTTATCGGGCTTTATTGATAAAAAAAACACAGTTTTATCAATAGTAGACGAGAGAATCAAGATGTTAGAGGACAATTCAAATCTAGCAAAGGAAAGGCCTGGAGGACGAAAACCTTGTTCATACAAGGAATTCATAGCATGTAAACCACCCATATATAATGGAGAGGTTGATCCAATTGTGTGCCAACGATGGCTAAGTGACATCGAAGGGGTATTCGAGAGAACTCATTGTGACGAAGATGACTACGTAGCCTATGGTACGGGTCAATTAAGAGGTCAAGCGAAAGACTGGTGAGATAACAAAAAGAAAGAAATTGGAAGCGAAGCGGCTAAGGCCATGACATGGGAGGAGTTTAAGACGCCGTTCCTTAAACACCATAGTCCTAAAGCGGTCATAAATCGAATCAAGGAAGAGTTCATGCAACTCAGACACAAGGGCGAATCCATAGACAAGATCACGGGGATGTTTATGGACAAGATGAAGTTCTGTGATGATTTGGTGAAAAATGAAGAACAAAAGGTCTACTACTACCATAACATGCTGAGTGCGGAGTATAGAGAGTTCATAACCCCTTCAAAGTACGAGACCCTTATCGAGATCATCAATGCTGCTCGGGAAAGGGAGATCGAACTGAAAAAGAGCATAGAACAGGGTGAACGAAGGGCACAAGATGTGAATCCAAGACCTACCAAGAAAGCACGAAGGAATGAAACAGCAAAGAAGTCGGATACAAAAGGTAGTACACCAAGTTGCAAAATTTGTGGGAAGAGTCATAAGGGCGAATGTCGCTTCAAAGATAAGCCTTGTCCCATATGTCGAAAAACGGGACACATGGCTATATCATGTCCGGAGAAAGTGACTGTCTGTTACAACTGTTACCGAACGGGTCACAAAAGATCGGAATGCCCGGAACTAGTTGGAAAGAAAGATGGGCAAGACTCGAAAGGTGATGCCCCGAAAGCAAAAGCAAGATCTTTCCAATTGACCGCTGCTGAAGCAAAGGTCGAACCTGATGTGGTCTCAGTTATATTTACTGTAAACTCAATTCCCGCACGTGTGTTATTTGATACGGGTGCGAATAAATCCTTTATTTCATATGGATTTATTCGGCATCCTTCATTTGTTCTAACAAAATTACCTATGCCTTTAGAAGTAGAGATAGGTAATAACAAGAGCTTTATTGTTTGTGATGTATGTGAAAACTGTAAAATGAGCATTGATGACGAAGAATACACAATAAACTTGATTCCGATGTCGATGGGAGAATTCCAAGTGATAGTGGGGATGGATTGGTTATCCCGTTACCACGCGAAGGTGGTTTGTTTCCGAAAGGAAATAAAACTGACGTCTCCTAGTGGAAAGCAAGTTACGATATACGATGAAAAAGGAGGTAACCCGGTGATATGCTCAATGCTAGAAGCCCATAAACTTATGAAACATGGATGCAAGGCTTATATGGTATACGCAAGCGAAACGGAAAAAGAACCCCTCAAAATTGGAGATGTACCGGTGGTACGTGATTATGAAGATGTGTTCCCGGCAGAACTGCCAGGGATACCACCAGAACGGGAGGTAGAGTTCGGAATCGAGTTGATTCCGGGCGCAAAACCCGTGGCCAGGGCGCTGTATCGACTTGCGCCGTCGGAATTACAAGAATTGATTCAAATCCAAGAATTGCTCGACAAGGGGTTTATCCGACCGAGTGTGTCTCCTTGGGGCGCACCAGTTTTATTCATGAAAAAGAAGGACGGCAGTATGCGCATGTGTATCGATTACCGAGAGTTAAACAAACTCACGGTGAAGAATCGATACCCACTCCCAAGAATCGATGATTTGTTTGACCAGCTACAGGGAGCAAGTTGGTTCTCCAAGATACATCTTAGATCGGGTTATCACCAATTGAAAGTCAAGGAAGAAGACGTACCGAAGACGGCATTTCGTACGCGGTACGGGCATTACGAGTTCCTTGTAATGCCCTTTGGGTTGACTAATGCACCCGCGGCTTTCATGGACCTCATGATCCGGGTTTGCAAACCTATGCTGGACAAGTCGGTAATTGTCTTTATCGATGACATTTTGGTGTACTCGAAGAATGAAGCGGAGCATGTACATCAATTGCAAGAAGTGTTAGAGACACTCAGACGAGAAAGGCTATATGCAAAATTCTCAAAGTGCGCCTTCTGGTTATGTGAGGTGCAGTTTCTTGGGCATATCATTAGTGCCAATGGAGTACTAGTGGATCCATAAAAAATAGAAGCAGTATGAAATTGGAATCCTCCAAGAAATCCCTCTGAGATCAGAAGCTTTTTAGGGCTCGCGGGATATTATCGGAGATTCATACAAGATTTCTCCAGAATTGCTTTACCCTTGACCAAATTAACTCGCAAGGAGGAGAAGTTTGTATGGGGCATCAAGCAAGAGGAAGCCTTCGAGAAACTTGATGGAATAATGAAAAAAGCAAATGAGAAATGTAAGGGTAATAATCTAATATAGGGGCAATAATGTAAAACAATACACCCTGCAAAACCGCCACCCTACGAACTGCTACACATCAATCAAATCAGTTGTCAGATATTCAAAATTCAAACATTAACTGTCGACAACCTTCCAAGCCTTCAAGCGTTGAACCCTTAAAACCTTCAGGGAATAAAATAAATGCTTAAAAAGTCAGAAGTCTTTGAGCTTCTCCCAAAAACCTCTGACTTGGGGGGCTGATGACGGGGGTAGCCCGAGACCAAATAAAATGACCAAGTATGTAAACGCCCAAAAGGTTAAAAGGTTCAATGGTTGAAAAAGCTGAGAAGATAGAGTAAAGTAATACGGGAACAGTGAACAAGTCACATCCCCAAACAGTCTCACCAACCACAGCCGTAAAAGCAATGCAGGTCCACAGAGTACATGCTATTATCCAGGGGTCAAAAGGCTTCAACCCTCGAAAGGGTAAGCCCCTCACTGCAAGCTAGTTCACTCAAGGAAAAGTTGACCCACGCTCCGGTGTTAACATTACCGGAAGGGGTTGACGACATGGTGGTTTACTCGGATGCGTCGCATTCGAGGGCTTGGGTGTGTTTTAATGCAACGAGGCAAGGTTATCGCCTACGCCTCGAGGCAATTGAAGATTCATGAAAAGAAATACCCAACTCACGACTTGGAACTGGCAGCAGTAGTGTTTGCTTTAAAAATATGGAGACATTACTTATATGGGATAAAATGTACAATCCTTACCGACCACAAAAGCTTGAAATATTTCTTCGATCAGAAGGAATTAAACATGAGACAAAGGCGATGGTTGGAAACGGTCAAGGATTTCGACTGTGAAATACACTACCATCCCGGGAAAGCCAATGTGGTGGCTGATGCGTTGAGCAGAAATGCAGATTATACCCAAATACGAGTACGATCATTACAGCTTATCGTGACCTCGGGTTTATTAGAACAAATCCGAGGAGCACAGGACGAAGCTGTAAAGACGGAAAATTGGAAAAAGGAAAGGATTATCGGCCAAGTTAAAGATCTCGAGATAGGCAGTCATGGCTTGAAGACTCGTTTCAATAGAATTTGGATCCCTAACACATGTGGAGTTAAAAAGCTTCTACTTGATGAAGCTCACAAATCCCGTTATTCCATTCATCCGGGAGCGACCAAGATGTATAATGACTTGAAACAAAACTATTGGTGGCCCGGAATGAAATGAGACACCGCGAAATACGTGGAAAAGTGTTTGACATATCTACAAGTCAAGGCGGAACACCAAAAACCATACGGTAAACTCCAACCGTTAGAAATCCCGGTTTGGAAATGGGAACATATTACGATGGACCTATTAACCAAACTGCCAAAGACGAACCGCGGATTCGATGCTATATGGGTAGTTGTGGATAGATTGACGAAAAGTGCTCACTTCATTCCAATTCGTGAGAC